>NC_071327.1:43399205-43707330 GCF_943734725.1 Anopheles marshallii
TCAGTGTCACATATTGCAACCGTTTATACCACGTCGTCAGATAATTAACCATCCCGGAAACCGAATCTGCCGTTATTTGGGAACTATTTTTTTGCACCCTTCAATTGGTGGGGGTGGCAATAATAGTTCTACATTCATTTTCCTCATTCGTTCCGATTGGTTCCATGGAAGCATTTTTCATCTTGCTGCAGAAAATGATTTATGGCCACCAAGAGTGCCGTTTATACGCGTTCTTTTGCGAATGAGACATAATTTACTGCTGTCAATATGGCATTAGACGTATGACATTGGACTTCTTGCTGGACGTGCAGCTGGAATATCGGATTCTCTACGCAAGAAACGAAACCGACCGGTATGCGTACTTCATCCTTTGGACGCTATGGGACTAGAGGGCCGCTCATTGTAACACGAGAGACATAGCTCAATCGGTGCCTTTTCGGCTCCGTCAGAGGAGGGTTGTCGCACTACGGTATAATTTGTTTTGCTCTCCAGCATCCACTAACAAATACCAACATGCTGTTACTGCAAAGGTGTGAAGGGGCGAAGGTTGAATAGAAAAAAAAACGTAGGAAAACGAAGTCAGAAAGCAGAAAAAAACTGGTCAGAAACAAATTGTCTTTTTAACGCACTTAAGCTTCCCTTTTGTACTCTTCCCGTTCGGCATGCTGGGCATCTAAGAAGTGTTGAATCGTTGGTTACTTGCCGCTACCATTTCGCGATTAATTAATCGACCTTAGAATGAGTAACCGTGGTGGGAGTAGACGACAAAAAAAAAAACAAAAACCGTCAGAGACACGCACAAAATAAAACAAAACGAATCGACCGCGGCCAACGTTAAAAATTTACGCATTTTCATTAAAACTGCTGCTTGTGAGGCGTGAGGCTGTAAAAATGTAAATTAGATTACATCGCAGCTCAAGAACCAAATTCCACACGCAGAGCAAAAGCCATTTCGTTCTGCACTCTTTGGTTGAATAAGTAAGGGAGGCATTGGTGCCAGAAAGGACAATAGTACTGGGGACAGACAAGAATTTACCTTTAATCTTCAAAGTGTATCACGTAACACTCGGTCTAATCCGATCGGAAAGTAACAGAACCCAACGAAAAAAGGTTAACTGCTTTGCAGTCTATTGCACACCGGAATGTAGGTAATGCATTCAAATTGACATTACTATTTCGCTGAGTTTTTCTTTTTTTTCCCTCCCTTTTGCGAGAATCCAGTCACGTGACCGAAATCAACTTGATTACTCGTGGATTCAATGAAGGAAATCAATCGGTATCGTTCCACGCACTAGGTCTTCACACGGTGGAGCATCTCCAAAACCATCGCTGTCGAAACATCGATACAAGCTGCATGTAATAGCTAGGACTATTGTAATGACTACGCACTTTGACGGCCTGTTTAACATTTATTTGTTTCACTGCAAAACTCCGTCTGCAGCATTCCTACAAAGCAATCCCCAACGTTTTCTTTGGAATTTTTGCGCCAAGGGTAACATATGCAAAATAAACGAATATTAACTTGGGATTACAATAATTTTCTTCAATTGTGAAAAATACCACCCACTCTGCATTGGGTTCTGCCCTTGCACGGCGGAACACTTGTTAACAATGTTCTTCCAAACGACCAAGACCGTTAACAAATTCAGCTTATCGCACGCGGTAGAAACGGCAACATTTCTTCGAAAATGGGGTGCAACATTCGGCTGGTAGATCATTTTTCTCTTTTGAAACTTTTGGTCACAGTTTGTTCCTTTTTTTTTTCTTCACAACGCAGAAAAGATGCTTCCTGTAAGAATGGCAATCACTTCGCACCGACTGCGTCCTGTTATTCGCGCTTTTTATTGAGCTGGGTTGGTGGAAAAAAGAGTGAAACAATTTATGTTTCGAAATAGTTCACAGATGCTTGGTTGCGCGCAGGAAAAGAAGGTTTTATTTTCGTTGATTGGCTAAATAAACTGCCTCATCGCGTAGGGGGTGCCTCAACCAACCGAAAAAGGGGCCACTTGTTTTTTCTTCCTATTTAAACGATGTAAACGTGAAGGGTCGAGCATCTCCTTCATACGTGTAATCGATTTAGAGTGACTGATTTGAATGTGACTAATGCGTCTGTATCAATTGTGCATCAGTCGTGTAGTTGAGTAGCTGAAGATGCGCCTTCCCGGTTTGCGTTTGTGACTTAACAAATATCAAATTTATGGCTGTTTAGAAGACACATGTAAGACAATAATGTGTTCGTGTTCAATCGCATTTTGGACGTTCAACCTTCGTACCGATGCGGGAGTAACGTTGATGTTTCTGCACACAATTGCTTGTGTTCGGTTGGCTGGTATGATTGGATTTGAAATTAGCATATTTTTGCGAAACATTTTTATGCTGTACTTCTCTTTTTGTGATTTTAAATTGACCCACGTGCTTAACGGGTTGGAAGGGAAATTAAATTAGCATTTTTAATTTCGTGTAACGCTACGAAGACTGTTGAGATTTCTCGTAAAAATAATCTTAACCAATAACATTTGTTTTGTCTGCATGTAAGGATTTTCAAATAAGGCATTTTGCATTCTCTATACGTACTGTTCCACATCACTATTGTCAAGAGCTTATTTTACTTTTAATAATCAAATAAAACTGTACGAAATAAAAATATTATTCTATTTATTTTGGAAACGCTGTTCCATCGGTATATTTCGTCAAGTAGAAAAGGGGTTTGTATAGTATATAACAATTTAAAGTTGGTAAATACAATTTTAACGAAAGTAAAGTACAAATGCAATATAAACAATACATCATAATATTGATCTTTAATTGCTACCCTAGAAAAGGTAACATCATTACCTTCTGTTTTTTTATTAAATAATTCACGTAAATTTTACATATCATGATCAAATATTTGTTTGCATGTTGCCAATCAAATTCAAAGTTAATATTTTTCACGAGTACTTAAAACAATCTCGTATTTCTTCGTTTATACGTGAATTTTTTTTCCCCTAAACATTTTAACCCTCTTTTGGAGGCAGTTTTCACGGATATTTCAAAAAGATAGTTAAATTATTTTAAAAAAATATCAAATTAACTCGTCTATAATTACACAATTGTTTAATAAAATACACGAAAATTTGTAGCTTAAAATTTTTCTTCGATTCAGTAAAATCTATTCCTACCAACAACAAAAAAGCATAACATACGAATAACATAACGTCAAATCGGTTACTACCAACTACTGACAACGTTTGAGAATGAAATACCATCACACTCTATCGCTATTGAGTATCGGTATTTGAATCGCTAGTACAATTCGAACTTATTAACTAATGTAGTTCGAGAGCATTGTCCAAAATCAAGCGTAGACCAACAAGCTAAATCAGCATTGAAACTGAACCATCATGTCACATATCGAGGGATTGACGTTTCCAGAAGCTTGTCTGAACACTGAAAAAATTAAAATAATAATTAAGTTTTTTTTTTCTATTCCGTTATGGTACTAAACCCTCGGATGTCATGGCCTGTCAGTTCAACCCTAGTCCTAGTTAAACCCTAGTCGAATAGTTAGTTCAGTTTATAGGGTTTGTCCATAGGTTTGTAACCATTACACCATCATCAAGAGGCATTTCTGTCTTTGAACCGTGTGAGAACACCGAGTGTACCCGCCCGGTTTATTTTATCAAACACATTTTCAAAGTATAGTTAATAGCATTGAGAATCTAATGAAAACAGGAGTGAACAATAATTTTCTTATTTGGAATTTTAGTTACAAATATTTGTTCAAGCCTCCGATAAGATTTGGGGAATTAAACTTTCTGGGCCCTCTAGAGTTATTCCGTAGGTTTGCGAACCGGCTGCTAGAGCCCATAAGTCCTTTTGCACCGTAACTGCCTAGCTATTATAAAAGTAAATTGACTGTTTATTCGTCATATAAAACAGACCCATCGAATCAATCCTGTGCGAAGGTGGTTCATCAGTGAAAATCAGTGAAATAACCCGAAAATTAGCGACTTCGAAGAAATAAAATCTAAGCTATGTTTATCTAATAGGCTATTACAACTCAAGATCTCAGCCTCAACTCGAGGTGTGTATTAGCGAGCTGGTTTGTTCTGAATATGTTCGAAAGCCTTGGATAAATTGCGATGCTGTATCGTGTAGAAAACACTTTACTGCACCTTTTGTATTAAATAGATCATCTACAATTTCATATAGCATAGTTACTAGTCACAGATTTGAGTTGGATAGACATTTCGAAAAACTTATGAACCTGTTAGTATTCGAATTCATAAGGTAATTAAATTTTACCCTCATGTCAAACGTATTGCCGATCCAATCACCAACATCAATATCACTCGTAATGAAGAAATAATTCCAGCGAATTAGGAGTATTGCTTACCTGCATAAATAGCAATGCCATTAAATTGTCTCATTAATTTCTGTGCATGGGAAATGCCTTGCCAAGGGATTAATGCAACAAATGAAAGAGCGTGCCAAGCGTACGGCTCTAAGTGACTGGTGCAGCAAACGCTATGTTATGTGTTTAGCAATGAAGGGTGCCACCTTTGGACGAAAACGCCCCACATCTGTGGCGAATCATCGTGCTGCGTCGTATCGGTGCGGTATTTATTCCAGATTCCCTTATACCCGTACGTACGATAACCTGTTAGCAGTCAGCAGTTCCAACGGGTCGTGACGAAAAATGGCTCACTCTTCGCTCATAACGTAATTACGGGAGTGGTATTACACAAATTGAGCATTTATGAAAATGAGCCTCACTTTTGGTTTTCTCCGTGCCTGGTGTTTTTTCTTCTCGTCTGGAGGGAGAATACATGGTGCAATGGAACCGTTCTGTGCGTAGAAGCCGAGCGGGAGCTGTGGACCATGAATCGATTGTGTTTACGACGGAATGTCAAAGATTTCGTTAATGTCCGTGGTAAACCGTTGATGGGGAAAAAGTTTAGCGTTTTTCTTAGACCGTGCACGTGCTTGCTTGTAGAATGAAGAAGCAGTAAGCAGGGCAGCGTTTTGTGGTCGCCCTCTTTGACAGGACATGAGAAACCAATGTTCCAATCATAGCTGTATTGTAAATTGTACCATCTGAAGCGGCCAAAGAAACAGTCACAAACTAGCAATCAGTGATGGATTATTGAGCATAAAATAGGAATAAAGTTGCTCCTCTGTGGGGAAGAAAGTGATGCGACGAGAATTGTCAGTTCATTCCTGTTAAAGCTGTCACCCACAGCATTATTGACGTGAGGGTTGCAAGAAGAATCGATCATAATGAGAAGAAAAACGTTCGATTTAATAAGGGTAATGATTTTGGCCAATGCTGTTCACGGTCATCGAGAAATCGCTTACAGTTTGTGACGTGCCGCCTGCTCAAGATTGTATCTGAACCATACCACGCTGCATGATTCTGACGTGCTGCCGGGTGATAGGTGTTAAATTATTTTCTACATTACAACATTTAAAAACATGCGAAAAAATAAATGCACGATGCGAAATTGACAAAAGTTTACGCTAAGCGCTATCCGATACAGTTTCCGTCGTAACGTTGACTACATAACATTACGATCGTCAATTTTTCTTACATTGAGAAGGAAAAAAAAACCTGATTGCTCCGAGTTAACCGCATCGTACAAAACTTTCCTTCTCATACCTTATGTATTGTAGTACTCGATTTTAAATTCCTGCGTTTTGTAGCTTTTTTGTCATTTGCCGTTCAGCATCTGTGCATGCTGCTGCCGGTGCTGTGGCATGTCGTCTGGCGACTGACGTTATCGTGTTGTTTCTTATGTTCTCAGTGCGTGCTATCTGCGCAAAACCTGTTGCCCGCCTGACAGGCCAGATCGCAAACGATCTCGTACCAGACTCGAAAATTGTTCTGTTCTTTTGCTGGTTAACCGTTGATTGTCTTTACTGCGAAAATCTGTTCGATTCTTGTCGCGATTCTTCATTTGATATCTCGTGATTGATTTCTGTAAAATTCATTATGTGGCGATTTAGCCAAAAACGGTGCGCACTGTGTGTACATGTGCCAAAACTTGCGAAAGGAACGATCATCACCACCACACCTCAAGTGCTATGGGTATTGGGTATAATAATTTTGAAAAGGTATTATTGAGACATTTTTAATGTCCTTTTCGAACTACTTGAGAATTTTTATAATTAAACTTTGATGTTTTGTAGGGGAATACGTAATCGTTGCGTTTACCAAAAACTAAATCAAACTTAATAAATTGTATTCGAAACTTACGAATTCATTTTGGCTGTTCGATTTATTACCGCCGAGAATTCCCAATACTGTTACACTCAATACTGTATTACCGAGGCTGAATGTATTCACTGCACTCCAATATTTGCAATATTGATAGATGTCTGGATTTCAATCACTTGTTTTCCTGATGTGTACACGTAATTTTCACTCCATTTCAACACATCGAGCGTGAGTAATTTGTCACTTTTCTACAACATTGTATTCAAATTCTTAACATAAATTATACCACACATTTTTTTCCTCGAACTCATACCCCAAGAAACATTTCCAAAGCATTTGTACACTGTTAGTGTTGTAAAACCTGAATCACTTTTCACTTCCATCCGGCAAACACAATCTGCGACTCATACGGCTCACACGTCCGCTGGCAACAGCGACTAGTGCCAGACTGGTCTTCATTGTTTATGCAGCACATGCCGCCACCGCTTGGCCGTACAATACCCGATTTTTCTTTCCCATTGCATCCCGATGCAAGATGCGTAAGAACGTGGTCCCGCCGCGCTACGGAAATGAGTCGACGAGCTTCTATCTCTGGTCAGCATTGCTGTCCGTGGTGGATGAATAAGCGAGAAAAGCAATGTTGGGAGGAACGTCTCGCGGAAGACAACAGGGCGCATGTGCGGTATTTCTTGTGCTTTTTGCTGCTGCGTCCACTACAAATACGGCACCGACAGCGGAACAGGTAGAATGTTAAATACATACTTTTTGTACGAACATAAATTCCTTCACTGCATAGACGATCATTGCACATTATGTGCAAGCTGTGCAAGGTAAAATTAAAAGAAATGTGTACGAAAAATGTATGCGAAAATTTTAGCAAAGTGGATGCGAATTCATTCTTAATTGAATGTAAACGGCACAAATAAATGATGACTACTATGCTTAAATTTAACGTTTTTAACCAAAGTTTGACAAAAAAAACGCATTGTTAATAGAAAACTGTATCGATTAACAATTCGTACGTACAAACCTAAAGTGTACATACTACATTTTCCTCACCTGTAAAAATTTTAATGTGCAGCGGCGTCAACCAATCAGAGCTGAGCAAACGTAGGGCAGTGAGATTTCGCTGCAGCCAATCAGAGGCATTGCTTCCGGGAGACAAAATAAAAAATACGGTCAGCTAACGTATGCCAGGAATGTTAACCATATTCAAATGGTAGTTTCAATTGAAGTTTAATTCATTCTTGCCCAAAATTTTCACTCTTTTCAAATTGTCTATATAAGGGTCAAAATATGTTTTAAATAAGATACGCTGTATTAAAAGATATAAAATTTGTTCTTCTTTTTTAGTGGCACAACAATCAGTAGGACCGTAAGTCTCAAACAGTTGTTAGGTCTTTATGGCATTTCTGACATTTTATGCCACTTTATGACCCATGGCAGGATAGTCAGTAGGGGCGGCCTGGTGGTGTATTGATTTTAGCACCGGTCTTCACACGAGAGGACTGGTCTCCGTACGCAGGAGTGACTATCTAGTTACGGGTAAATTAAATCAAAGTAAGCCAGAAATTGACAGACGTAGACCTCTTAAGGGTGCCGATGATGAAGCAGAAGTAGAAGGATTGTCAGTACTGCGCACTGTGGATTGGTCAGAATGGGATTTTGGACCGGTCCTGTCATGTGAAATCGGAACCGCTACAAAATACACCTTCCAAGTAGTTTTTTTTTTGTGAAACTTTCTTTTTTAACTTTTAATTTTTTAAACTTTTTTTAAACTTTTTTAAACTTTTAACTCAAACTTTCGGGCATGATATAATAATGATAATAATAATGATGATGAATAATGATTCGGGCAAACTTTTATAAGACCACATTATAGCCCAATTAGATGAAAAAGGAAATTGCACTATCACTACCAGAAATCTACTACAATGCGTTGTATTCGTTTAGCCGCACCAACATTTTGAAATAATTCTAAGTGGAATGAAATACGAAAATCTTTAACTTTTCCATTAGTTCCTTTAACTTTTCAAACTCTTATTATATTGTTTGTTTAATGCATGTTTAATGTATAATGCATGTTTAAATCACAAAAACGTAAAAAAAGGTTTTTTGTGCGTGTTGTGTAGCACCTTTGAACAAGTATCAAAATAGTCAAACTGTCTAGTATTGATATTTTATTGTTGAGTTCGGTAGTTTCTCTATTGAGTTTAATGATTTGAAAGATTTGCTATAACATCGAATTAACACGGTTTTTGATTATTTTTGGAGCGAGGGCTTGTAGGATGTTGACTGACGTCCCTTTGCGCAAACCTATGATTCCATTATTCTCAAAAGATTTTCGGTAGGATTACAATCTAAACTTCAAGTTGGTCATTCATGCACAGTGTTTTCTTTCGATTTCAACCATGCCTTTGATTGGTGTGCCACATGAGGCTAGGCATTATCCTTTTAGAAAACAGACGGATCATCCGAGTAATGCTACAAATATAGAATCAAAGAATTGTCCGGGTCCTTACAGTAAGTATTCGAAGTCGTTCCAGTAGATAAGAATATTAGCATAGTTGGAAAATGGCTCAAACCATAACCATGTGAATATATGGATCCTTCGTTGATCCAGCAGCATCTAACGGTAGGCGGAGAGGCGGCCGCCCAGGGTTCGCCGTGAAGGGGGTCCCGGAAAAAAGCAGTTTATTAGGAAAAGTGTGTAAAATCTAAAAGTACTAGTGGGGACCCCAAAGAGTAACACAAGGCCCCCACCCCCCGAGACAACAGTTTTCAAATAAGCGCACGACCATCCCCCCCTCTAAGAGACAGCTGGGGGTTGCCCCCATCCATTTGAAGGGCCTCGAATCTAACCCATCATTAGTCATTAGTATCATTAGTACAGTGCACACAGGTTCTGTACAAACTTCAATCGATTGAATTTATGCTGTATTGCTAACTTTGGCTTTACATTGAATTAACCCCAAAGATGCGTTTTTTAGCAATGCTACGTTTCCTATCTGCTGGATAGCCACGAGAATGACCCCGAACACATACTGTATGGTACTGGAAGAATGGATAAAATTCCTTAGTTACGAATAGTACTATCGGTTATCATTACCTGCAACTTTGCCATGTCAATAGAACGCAATTAGTTAGTTCAGGCTTCGGTAGATCTCTCATATAACGCGGCCGTCAAGTTTTTGAGTGTACTATATTTTGCATATCATATTATGTGCGAATAACTTCCTCTTTTCTTCTGCTCTTGTTCATTGAAATCGTTAAATGATTGGTAGGGTAAACCTGCCAATGATATCATAACATCGGTGACACGCCTAACAAATGATGTTGTCTTTGCTTCTAAATGATGTGGGCCAACTTGTAACCACTTGTACTTGTCCACCAAACGTTTGCTTAGTTTAATTATCACCATCGACGTCATGCGGAGCGATAAAAAAACTGTACATCCACATCTTGGTAATAATACAACAGTAGCATATTCCATAATAGAATTCTATCGAACTAAATATGAACTAATGGGAGTACCTTTGGAAGAACTTCATCCGTTTCATCAATAGATTATCATGCTCATTTTCAATTTCGAACGGAAAACAGCCCAACGGAAAGACTCTAACCAAACGGAAAGCAAATTGCATTCTAGTCACCCGTTAGAGACGATGATAGTTTCAATGATTGGTTGCTTTGATCTTTCATGCTGTCAAATAGCAAAACTGTACACAAATTTGAAAACAGTGCATACGGACGAGCGTTAAGGGTATTATAAGCTTTGTCCAACATGGAGATTGATTGTTTTTAAATAAGACTTCAGCTATTTCAGGCGCAGATTCTAAATATTAACCATTTTGTCGTATTGATTAGTATCCTGTGCCGAATTGTTAATGTATCCATCAGGTCTCTAACCGTGCCTCTACACCTAGCAGCCCAGGTACGATTGCCAACGTATCTTTCCTTTTCCATGGGACTAGGAACACTAGCAAGAACGTTGACAGTTTCCCATGAATGGTGGAAGACCAAAATACTGGTTTTCCTAGCTAACGTACCTGGGATGACCGCTAGGTGTGCGATGCGCGGATGCGTGGTGAATGTCGTCAAACAACAAATGGTTTAAAAAGTAATTAAAAATTGTTTTTTTGGCTATCTGAACGACTGATTTCTTATAAACATACATTTTTGCTTTGATTTTGTTTCGAAAACCACGTTTTTTGCTACCCCTTTACTGCAAATTGTACTTTCCGTAGCTCTCAACTGACGGAAATTTATTTCTCAAACGGCTCCTACGTTTGGCAATGGTAGTGCAAATTTTTAACTTTCCGTTTGACAAACTGATGTCATTGATTTTTAAACGTCTGAAACTGTCAAACGGAACGTCAAACGGAAAGTCGTAATATTGGCGTCGTTTGAGAAGACGTTTGAAATTGGGAATGACCATGTATGTATATTTCGCAAATGAAAATGTGTTTGAAATGCGTTCATTTCGTTACACAGTTAGGGAGTTCCATTTACCAAAACATGAATCACATCATAGTCCTTGCAAATATAGCATGCCAGTAAGGTTGCCTCCACACGGACCGCGGCCACCGCGGCCGCCGCGTATAACTTTGGTTGTTAATTTTGAACTTCGGCACGGCTCGGCTCAGCTCGGTTCGGGTTGGCTTTCAAATCTTCAGCGGCAGGTTGTCAAATCTCCGCGCCTAACTGTCAAACAGGCGCTCCGCGGAAACGCAGCTTTGTTGAACATCGACAAATCTGCGACACTGCAGGCACCGCGGTAGATTTGACAGTCGAGCGCGGCGAGCTGGTATACAAATTCTCTTTTGACAACGACAGTCATACCGCGGCGGCCGCGGTCCGTGTGGAGGCGACCTAAGATATCCTTATCTTTCGCTTCGCAATATTCAATCATTTTTGGTTGAATGTACGTAACAATTAAGCGGCAAACGAGATTATATGACGACACTATCTAATGGCAAATACCTTTAATTCGATATACGATATGACTCAACGAGAAGAAGGTGGGAATCAACTGAACCAGAAGCTGTCGGCAATCTGATATGGATACGTTACGTAACAGCTAGTAAAGCTTGAATATGTCCACATTGGTTTATGTAACAGAAGCTTTGAGGGAAAATATTATTGGTGGGAATAGATTTATCTCATCTGACCTAGAAGATTCGAGTAATATGAAAAAAGGACTCGCCTTTTTCGCACTACCACACACTACACTTCCATATTTTTTTAGTTTTAACTCAAACGGTTTATTTATCCGGCAAGTAACTATTATTCGCTTCGAAACAATTCCATTATCGAAACACTTGTACATTAACGACGGCAATGTATGTACTAGCTTAGTTTTACAACTCTAGTAACACCGGGGCGATTCATAAGGTTTTGCCCAACCTTTCAAGAATGAAAGATAGCTTAAAGATTACGAAATTCTCTCTTCCTGCTCAACGGTAACTTGTAGCACGGTGTGGAATGAATCACTGTTATCTAGATTTTACGCGGCAGCCAAATAAGCTTGTCACAACCATTAGAATGCTGAGTTTTTGTACGGCTGGTTTATTGAAAGAAAAACAACCGAACGAAGAGAGTTTCCGACCAGGTAGCTTTCCATCCCCATGGTAAATGAATACATCGTATAATTTAATCATAAAAGTGCAGCGCCACCGAAAACATGCAACATCCTTATCAGCAAGCCACCGATCAACCGGTTGTGTGCGTTGACTTTGCTCATCCCTTTTCACGTCTTCACGCTCGTTTTACAATTTATCTTTTGGTCGTAAATTTTCACCGTCCAACCGACCGGTTTAGCAGCTGAGACCTGCTTCACGTCCGTATTCCGACGAATTCATAAAAATGTCACAAATATGAAGAAGCGGTATACCGTCAGGTAGAACATAAACCGCTCATAATTCACCGTCTTGTGTCGTGGTGGCATTGTAAGTTTCTTTTCACTTTGAACTGTTCCTTGTCCTAAAGGTGACTCACCAAATGTGATTGTTGTTGGGCAGAAAGATGAAGAGAGATAGTGGATAATAAGATGACTGGAGATGCGAATTGTGTTATGTTTTGATTTGATTTTATATTAAAACTGCGATTTTGCTTATCCGTTAAGTCCAATGAAGCTAGTTGAAGCTTAAACCCATCCTCAAAATTAAGTACCATTTTAAATTGTACAAATATTTACCAACAAAAGTGTACCACTTCATGCTATTCATGATCTGGCTAGCTACAAACGGGTTTTTACTTTAGCTTGTCACACCGTTGTGGTGGTTGACATATTTTATCATCACAATCCTCATCCTCTGTTTGGATTTGTAAGACGGAAACAAAGTGAGGTAAGGACGAACTCGCCGGTAAAACGACCCTCACAGTGTGTAAATATGAAGGGTGTTCACCGAAGTGTTTTGCTTCCGTGAAACAATGAATAGGGAAGAGTGGTACCGTGCTGTGCGCCGTGTCGGTGGGCGTGAGATGAAATGCGTAAGAAAGGATCTCATCGGGCAGAGCGAGTGTAACGTAATTGCCGTACATTTACAGATGATTAATTAACCGAGTTTTTGCATAAATAAACGTATCACTATCTGATTAGAGGGTAACCGATCTGCGCTGGGTAGGAGAAGTCGAACGGAGCAAGATGATTAAATATGTAAGCTAAGACAATTATACTGTTGTTTGGTAACTAGGTTCAATCATTAGCCCTAAACGAGTGTGCTAATTTTGGGCTAATCGAATCACATTAATTTTATTAGTGAGGAATGCTGGAGGGTTCCGCGTCTAAGTTTAATTATCTTCCGAGAAGTATCTCCGTAAAATGACAAATAAATTTAGAACCACCATGAAACGAGATGGTTTAGATGAGTTTACAAGATCATCCTACTGTATCCATTTGAGACAATTTTTAGTCATGAAAACTAGAACAATTAAAAGTGTGCGTATGTGCGTGAGTGAGAGAACGACAATGCTAGATATCAGTAGAGTTTTTTTATGAGATACTAAATCATTGAACAATACACTTCGTTATCAATTTATAGCTCGATTGCTGTTAAAGGTACGCCACCTTCATCTGGTAGGCTAGGGATAGGAAGTGGAATCTCCAGTGCCATCGTTCTATGTGGTACAATTGTTCGCATGAACGCCAATCATTGATTCCATCCTATACATCATACATAAACATTTATGGTTTGTTTTATTTACCTTCGGGGGTTTGCCTCAGCATTTATTAATCCCTTACGAAGTGCCGACCCATTGGTTGACCGTTGACCAACTCCCTAGTGACTTCATCGTAAAGCAAACGGGTCCGCAAGAGATCAGAGAACGTCGACCGGAAAAATGGTTTAGGTCAACACCGCCACAAAACCCCATTCTGCGTGGTACGGTAGTGGGATTCGATGGACGGAGTGTATGAAATAGAGCACGGTCAATTTAAGCTATTTGCTTACCATCTTAAGCTGCAATGCGAGTTCCGGTATCGTTATTTCTATTTTGTTGTGAACGGTTTCCCTCTGGCTTTGCGCACTGGAGAAAAGAAAAGTCGTTGTTATTTTCTAACTACTACGCTTGGTACCAATTTTAGTACAGCGAGGATTATCGGCGCACAATAAATCGCTTGTTGAACATTCTTAAAATGGACCAACATTTATTATTATCATTATTCGCAACAAACAACATCCATTCATCCATCCGCCTTCCCTTTCCTTCATCGTCATATTTTGTAGAACGTAATTTAAATTTAGCAAGGGTAAGTAAGTAGTCCGTGGAACAATGTCTTGCTTGGGGAATGTATATGATTAAAATATGCTAATTTCTGTTGCTTCTTCCTGGTGTCATATTTTATTCTTGATCTAAGAGCTGTCTTAAGACTTCAATACGTTTTGTACGTCGTGACGCAAACGCAGTGAAAGGAGTAAAATTAAAAGCATACTTTTTCATTCTAGTTCACAACGGCTAAAATCATTCATCATACATTTTAAACGAGTCTAATGGTCGTTACATACATCACTGCTTAACCTCTTCTAAACGAATGATGATCGCCACTCAGAGACTAGGTTGTGAAATAGCGAGTTATAGCTATGTTTTAAAGAAAATGTTTGGTAATTTTATTATTTTTATAATGATCATATAATTATCAAATTAATTAACAATTATTTAGTAATAATTTCAATATTTAGTAATGCTAAAACAAGCAATAAAGCATGACAGTCCTTGAAAAGTAAAATTTATAACTATGACTTTTATAATGATTCTTTTTTTTATTCGCGAGGAACAGCCATATGGCCGTATTGCTTAGAAGTAGTGGCTTAGTATAATGTACAATTCACATTCGTTTGAAGACATTTTCTCCACCAAACATTTAAGAGTTGGGATGGCCCGGTGGCATGATGGTAGCAGTGCCGGTCTTCACACGAACGGACCGGACCAATCGCCCGTAGCAAGAACTGACTATCCGGCTATATGTGGTAAAATAAGTCAATGATGTCAGGCCGTTCTAACGAAAACAAAAAAAAACATTGAAGAAATAACGTAGAACAAAAACACCTTATCCCGGGATGTACTCGGCCAAACGAATCATTTACAACGAAGTACAAATGCTTTGGAATGAATGATTACATACGTAGCTAAAATATTGTATGTTTTGAAAGGTAATTTTCATGCAAAATTATGTCAATCAAAATAGCGACCAATGATTTTCCCAACAGTCCATATAATGGTATTCACGGTAGAGTGGAATGAAAGCGACATTCGATACATATGTAAATGTTTCGTTCGAGCTTCTTTCATCATACCGGTAGTGCTCTCTCATAGAAGCCACTAATACGTAACTTTGGATCATTTTATGTGAAACGTATTCGCGGGCCCTATATGAACGCTCACGGTCCATGGCAATATGTAAATGAGTAGTCAGTGACAAAATGTACGATAAATGCGACCTTGGCTGCTGTATTTAACACTGCCACAAGAAGCACTAGACATGATAACAGCATTAAGATTGTTTTTGCGGCACCTCCAGAAGCCACGCGTCGCCATACGTACATTGATACAGCATGATAAGTGCGAATTGAGAAATGAAGTGACTTCCTCTTCCAGAGCGGAAATCAATGTAAATGTATTCATAAATCTTTCAAAATTTTGGACGGAAAATCTTACGCCTTCTTACGGCTAAGCGCGTAGTTGCCCTTGAGCTAAAACGTAATTTGCATATTCATTGAAAGAAGGTACAAGAAGGTACACATCCGACTCAGAAGTTCTTTTATCCAATCACCTTGGGCTTGCACGGTGAACGGTGTCAATCGCTGCCGATAATGACAAACATTGGGAAAGTAGGTACTCATAAAATTGGATGTTGCGGCAATGGTGAAGATTTTCTATGAATTTATATAATCTTATTAAAAACAAACCCGGTGCCTGATTAGATGGAAGGAAGTTGTTGAAGTATGTTCAGCAAAGGCTATGGAATAGGTTCAGCGTAATGTGTTAAAACCTAATATCCAAGAACTTAAAACGCAGAATATTGGTTAGCTATTATTGTTATCATTCGAAATATTCGGGAAAGTATCGTAAGTGTGGTATACACAATATTGAAAATTGTTCGTTAAATGGCTTTAAAATCATTTTATCTTATTAAGATTTTTTCCTTACATGAAGCTCTTTTTAGGTCTTGTTCTGATAGCACTTATTTAGTTCTGGTCCATAGTAATTATGCTCATCATCAAGCACATACTGTCTTTCGTATGAATCGCCACTGAATCACGAGATCTGCTATTTAGGCATGGGTAAAATAAATTGCCAAAGAAAGCTACTGGCAAGATTAGTTTAATTTTTTGGGTTTGGACGACAGGAAATTCTGCTTGGAAAATTTTTCTTCCACTCCTACGGTATTAAAACCGTCGCCACTTTCATATTGTTCCCAAAATTATATACGATATTATACAACTCAACTACATAGGTGGGTTTAATTCTCGATTTGATGTGCCTCGCGTAAGAAGATCTGGCTACATCCGAGTATATTCAAGATACATGTAATCGCAGCCATTAGGTCACTAGACCTTTGATCGGCAAAAAGTTCTTTAGCACTTTCACTGTGGCTTTTGGTCGCGTAATGATCCATCCCATGCCAAACTTGTTAAAATTTTACTGCCTACTGATTGTAATCTGATTCGAATACATTGTAACCATTGTTGAAATTTCCTTGATTATTTGGGATATTTCTATATATCCGTTGCGTTCAGTCATCTAGGATATTGTAGGCTCGTGCTATACTACACCGAGAGCCAAAATGATAAGCTCATCCTATTTTTGTTATTCTGGGGCCGAGACAAGGCATCGACTAGTTATTAAATATTAAATAAATATACAAAAAATGAGATCTCTCTTACGAATTTGTGATAATCCTCTAATTAGGTTATATAAATTATGAACCTTTCATGAACCTTTTTCTAAAGGGCTCCGTATAACGCTAAGTGTAAAACTAAACATACTTTTTCTTAACAAAAAAACAACCATTTTTTTAACATTGTTCAAGAGCCAAATCAGGGAGTATAACGCATATTTTTTATGATATCTTTTACGGTACGGTCGGTTGTTTTAGCCCTTTCACTGCCTTGACGCTTATTGCCTTCTACCAAGATTAAAGAACGATAGCCTTAGCAAGGGCAAACTGCTGTTTTTTGAGCATTGCAGTGTGGATTAAACTCATAAATTCATACATGTATGTGACTAAGCGGATTAGAACAGTGCGAATTGAAGTGATATTAGACTTTCTTTTGAAAAAAAACGCAATTCAGTGAAAAGGTTTTGCCCATTATCGGAAACATTCTTTACAGTTATGCGTTAAGACTGATTTATTGCAGAAACAAAAATTTTAAACAATTTACTAATTTATTGTAAGATTTCAAGCATACGCACACATGGAAAGACCGTCCGTGTGCAAAAGAAAGTAATAGAATGTGTGCCGATATTCCCAACACTGAAGCGCCACCTTCGTACAATTTTCGATGTTCTACAAAAAAAAAGGTCAAAATAACCTTTGCCACTTAGCCCTGCACAAAACAGTCCGAAAGGTACATTCGATTCCCTCGAGGGACGCTATACACCGGGTTGTGCCCGATGCTCAAGAAAATCCCCTTCAATAGAATTGTGCGGACGTTGGGCAAATCGGCGGTGCATATCTTAATTTTGACACTGTGCGGAAATGCGATTCTGCGTCTTCTACTGCTGGTGGATGGCGAGATAAAATGTGTACGGCCAACACAATTGCTCAGAATACAAATGTTATTTCAATTGTATTGATTTGACGAAAATTGTTCCGAATTGGACAAGTGCAACCCAGGTCGTGTCAATATAAGTGAAATAAATAATTCATTAGACTGATAATCCTGCTGACCTATCCCTGACCCGAAAGACTATTTTCCGTACGGTTCGCAAGCTGGTTGATGCAGAAACGACCGGTCATCATCGTCTTTTTTTCTCCTTCAAAAACTATCTTCGTTGCCACTGTCCCGATTGTATTTGTTTCCGTTTCGATAGCAAAACCTCCACCATAAAGATAAGAACTTCCGCACTGTCGTTGATTGCTGATCAAATTCCATTCTTTGCAATCGTCATGAAGGAACGGACTGGCCAGCTGTCGATGTTTTGTGTGAAGAAATAATAAAATTTATCCCATCCAGATACTCAACGCCATTTCAGATGCTATTTAACCGTTCCCGGATCAGGCACTCTAACACACCGAGCAGAATAATAAACCTCTATCGTCGATCTGAACAATGTTTTTGGGATGAAGCTAACCACAGTACTATTTTAACCTTTAAGCATAAACATTGACATGTTTTGTCTATTTGGACAACTTCCATCGATTGGTTACAAAACGTGCTACTTAAGATGTCTAATCTGAATTGGATGTTTAAATTTGATTTTTTGCATGGCTTTGCCACTTCGGTGATATTTTTTGTGCCATTTATCTTATTCTTTGGCACACCAGTATAGAAAATTATTTGATTTTTGTTTTGATTTGGAACTAATACTTTATATGAAGTCCAAAACCGATATTCTATTTTATTTATTAGAATACTGAACAATTATAGTTTTTTTATTGAATCCTGTTTAAATCAAATATTACTTCTAGTTACCCTTTCTTGTTAATCGATTGACTGCATAAAATATTTTTTAACAATTTTTTAGCTCATGATCATAATCATCGCTATGTCATTCAAAGTACAACATTCAAGGTAGATGACTCACAATATTGAAAATATTTCAAAAAATGTTTTTTATACACTATTTTTGGTACCAAACATGATTTTGGGTATAATTGAATTCATGTGCGTTTTCAACGGAGCCATGTTTCGTGGGCCGGCCCAATTTTGATAGGATTAGATCAGCCCACCACATAATCTCCCTTCCAGCACTTCAATTTTGTATCTCTACCCTATTCGAATTCGGCATGCAAATTTATGCAAATATATATTATAAACCCTTTCTTCCTATGTTTGCGGAGCAAGCTGAATAACACTAGCTTAATTACCTATATACACACAGTAGCTTCTCGTTAAATTGATTGCCGCCTCGCATAGTATTATTTGTTAGAACACACGCTAAACAATCCAACATGCAGCCGATAAAAATGGCGAAATAAGGAATGTTTGGAACAAATGAATATTTCAGTGAAGTACGAAACAGATTACCCGTCAATTAGAGCGAATGGAAGGCGATGGTGATCGGGTTGGCTTTAAATCAATGCAAATTTTTGTTTCATTGTCATCCTAGAGTCATGTCTCGAGTTATCCTTTGCTTGCTGGATGCTTCGGAATATTCCTTGGAGTGCTACAACTATAGAGTACTTCAGTGTATTATGGATTAGCAACTTTAAACCCTCTGTTATAAACGTTTATTTTTATGTTTTTATCTTTTTATTTTATTTTATTATTTATTTTATTCATTTTATTTATTTTTTTTAACACTTTCAAGCCCCTCGAACGATTTTGATACGGCGTGGAACGTGTTGAAGAAAGAAAACAATTTCTCCGATTTTAAATGTACTTTTGAATTCAGATTCCCATAAAACATTTGAATATGAATACAGTTTTGTGAATATGTCAGATATTAGCTTGAATTATGGCTCTCCACAGCAATACCCCTATTGTATTAAAGAAAAATGAACCTTTGCTTGTCTTTTCAGTGTCTGTCACCCATATCCGTTGAATATTGACACCCTCGATTTACGTTTTTAACTGTGAACAAATTTATGTCTTCAGTAAGCCTTCTGATACGATTGCACTATATTTATTAATGTCACGGACAATGGGCTGTGTGGCCCGCGGCAATATTTTACCACCAGAAATAACTTCATTGAATTCATCGACCCGTAACATTCGTCTATTGGCTGTCGCAAAGTTATTTTGAGCTATAAAATTTCAAGTAGCGCGTCAGCGTAATTGGCATTTGAAGTAATCAAGTAATTTCAATTTAACAGTAAACATTAATTTCTCACGATAATTGCTGAAATTGGTCTCTATACTGGTCTGTTGATAATATGTGATCTAGATAATAATCTTTGTTCATATTAAAATTCGATCAATGTCATTTATAGTCTTTTCGATAAGTTCGCTCCTGCCCTTCTGGCGATTTATGCAATTACACATACGCTATTCTCGACGTACAAATTACATGAAAAATACAGATCCATTTGATAATCTATTTGTGTGACTACTTTCAATTTTAGACTCTGCGCAGTCATTTGATTTTTAACAAGTTTCCAATGATCGAACCTTCATTCCTTCCAATAATGTTTTGCTTAATTTAAACTCATAACGTTGATTGTGTAAATGGCGTGGATTATGACTTTAAAGTCAAAATGGTGTAAAATGCAATATCATGGGAACATTGTGTTAGTCGAATGTTTAAAACGCTATAAAATGTGTCTACATTTTTCAACAGCTCAACCTACAAATCTCGCTTCTCGCTAGTTCAACCCTCTTGTCCTTAGAGAGTTTTGCTTGATTTGTACAATATTTCATACAAACCGCGGAGTAAGATGAGTTATGGGGACACATTCGAAATTTATTGTTTTATTGCAATCGATCAGATGGCTACGGCGGTATTATCTTTTACGCTCTAGCACCATCTGAAAATAAGAACAAAAAATATAAGAAAAAGTTACCGTTGGTAGTGCTCGAAAGTGCCAAACATCTCGTTCTTGAATATTCAAAATCTGATTCCATTGCGGTGGGAATGTAAAATTTCCACATCAAACGGAAGCAGCACCATCCCTCGCCGTTACTACGATTACGACTTGTTGCACCGTGAAAGGAAATTTTGAAATATTCCTCACTCCTATATCCTGAAACCACGGTGGCACAATCGTTGCCAGGAAGTGACGTCGGCGTATGCCCCTTGAAACGGGCACAGAAAGACATCATTGATCCCCTAGTCCAGAAGGAACAACAACGAAAAAAGGTAAAGGAATCAAGAAATATATGCAGCATTTGCGAGCTAACATGAAAAAGTATTTATTGACAATACGTTGAGGAATTTACAACGTCATGTTTAATGGTTGATTATTGATCATTTGCACGGTTGGAATAGTGAACAGGACTGGCTGCAATGGCGTACTGTGCGATTGTTCACCGCGTACAATGGGTGTGGAATTTTTCATTTGAAAGTCTACAACTAGACGAGATATTAGGCTTTTCATCCGTTGAAATCTGCCTTAAATGTAATTGAAAAAAATTAACAATAAGTAAAAGATATAGTGTGCTTGACATATAGTATACATCGATGTCACTGAGACATTAGCTTATTTTTTTATAACTAGACATCTGTGCACTTAGCTCTTTGAAATTATTCGCTTGCCTTTTACATCAACTGCAGATATTAAAGGATTTGTAAATTTTCACTTAGTTTAGAAAGTACATAGCTCAATCGCATCCTATTCTCCTAGAACTGCCTCTTAATACCATGTCATACACCATGAAACTATTTAGTTGGATGGATTGAGAATCGTATACAATACAACGTCCATTATCCAGGCCCGATTAACTGGCGGGCGGGTTATCCGTAAACTAAAAAATAACAGCTAGTAGTAGAGTTTTTTTTAACTGTTTTACCATTTTGTCCGAGAGGAACTCGAGAGTTTCTACAAGGAGATTTTTAAGTTCAACTCTCGGGAAAAGTTTCCATAGTAATAATAAACAATATCGTTTTATATTAAAATCGTTGAAGTATCGCATTGCGTTGACCTATCATTTTCATCTTCAAATTTTTAACGTACAAAGCTAAAGGACCTGTTATCCGTGGAAATCGTTTAACCGACACGCGGCCGGTGCGCATTTTGCCGGAGAATCTTCGTTAATTTCTAGGCACCAAGGCAGTGTTCCAGTCGCTCAGATATCTGTTAATTTTCCTATTTTATTCCTACACGAATTGGTAAATTTACATTTGCTTATTTTAACATGCACTAAGCAGGTAAATTAGAGAAATTTGGCTGGATAGGTTTAAAAAAAATGTAAAATAAGCTCATTTGTGGTACAGTACAGGTGGCACTATGGATTATTGTCTCAATACAACGCTTTGTTTTAGGATATTTTTCTTTTCTCCCAAAAATGATCGCTAAAGCTTATTTTAGCCTATTTTATGAATTAAACATGTTCAATGTTGATACATTTCCACTATTCGAGGTAATTTGTTACTCTCTGTTTAGAGCAATAATCATATTTACCCAAATTTCACTTCATTTCACTATTCACTTTACACTATTTCACTTGCAACTTCCAGTTGCAGTAGCGTTTTGAAGATGGTGGAAATCAACACTTGTGCTACAAGTCTCTGATTTTGTAGAAATTGTAATTAATAGTCTTGCTTAAATTCTTACGCTCTAGTCAGATCTTGACGCATCCTCGATTCGATATTGTTATAATTGTATGGTTTTGAGATTCGTGTATTGGCATTTTTGTTTCGAATTCTTTGTTAGGCAACAAAACTTATTGGTGTCTTTTTAACTATAAGAAAATGGTAAGAACTTGCACAGTTTTGTGGCACTTTTCTCGGATAAAATGAAACATCAAATTTAATATGATCTGTACTTCGAATTTAATCACCATGAAAGTCAAGCAATTCAATAGTATATCATAGTACATAATTTTCAGTATCATCTGGTAGAATAAAACTTTCAGCTTTGTCTATATCTGTGACTATGGATCTCAAGGGTGTTTAAAATGTTCATCATGTTGATCATTAAAATGTTGATCAGAAACGAACGGACCGTACAACGTTCGTACGGAGATTTAGAAATCATGAAATTGTGATTTTCCTTGACTAAAATTCAAATGAAAGTTAATAAAGACGAATCTAGAACTTCGTAACTACAACTAGTTTCTCGATGCCAGGATTTGTATTTGCGGCATTTTATATATTTTTTTAAGTGTTGCATACTACGCATGGCAGGAAATGTTTTGCAGCTAGGTATACCTAGTGAACTATTTGCTGATTTATGCTTCTTCGCGAAGAAGCATACCGATCCGTAGCCATTCATCTTTTGTCATTCAATTGTGAAGTAAAAGTAGTGGTACGTATCGCATCTTTGTGAAACGTGCCACAACATTCCTTCGAGCATGAATATTTACCCGGGGAAAGGGCGCATATATTGCAAGGTCACAGCGTGAAATTGGATGCAAATCGACTTGTCCGGATAATAAATGGTCAGTTTTACGTATGGTTTCGATGGTATTGCCTACAGGTCGCATACACTTTCCATCAACCGATGCCACTGCAGCGGTGGTATGTAACATACTGCCTCGAACGTATTATCTCCAAGAAAAAGGCACAAAAAAGGAACCTCCAACCCGAACCCGAATGCTTCATTTATCACACAGGTTTATCTTAACGCAGCGTGCAAAAATTTATTCACAACACGCAACAAATATATCGTCCGATATGTATTTTGACTTTCGCCTCCCAAGAAAACTCATCAATTATTTGCTGCTTTTCACCCCAGGAACCAAAATTTCCCAACCGAGAGCTACTTTCGTGCATTTCTTTTCCGCGCCCGATTCGTTTCTTCGTCGCCGCCTCCATTTGCGCCATTTCCACTCGCAGTGGCAGTATTGTCAGTATGTAGGACAAAATATGGGAAAACATTTATTGAACTTGTTTAGATTTTGCGTCGATAACCCCGCGCTGTGTATTGTTGGTGTATCCTTGTATGGCCGGGATCGGCCGAGTTTGTTCCGCTGGCTGATTGGAGGCATCTTCCCACAAGGTGTGCACCGTCTGTCTTTTACAGCACTTGACACGACCAACATATGGCACATTACAGCATTAGAGCTGCTATTATCAGTGCGGTTTCAAACGGCTTTCAGCCGCTGCCCTACGGACTTATGCGAGCAAAGAGGGATGGTGTGTGAGACTTTTGCTTTTAAAATTCGATTTTGACCATAAATAAAAAGGGACCCAGATTGTACCAATTAAAGTTTAATCCGGTAGTTGAGCAAGCGGCTTAAACAGAAGGGTATTCAAGAGAAGACGGTGTTTCCCCTTTTGATAGCCAGAAAAGGTAATGAAACATGTTCTCATATGCTTTTGGTACGAGGGTTCGTACGTGATAGCAGAATTATTGATATATAGGCCGACAGAAGCGTGGAACCAATATTTACTGCTAAGCATATTGTATCATTTAGCACAAATGTTTGATTTTTAATTTTTAAATATTAATTTGGTTATCGTGATACAAAAGTTTTTAAAGTGTTGGTTCATTTTATGTAGAAAATTGAAAATGAAATGCTTTGATGTTCTTTTCCCCTTAGTTCAACATGCTTAATGCCCCCTTTCCACCTTAGTCTATCATGCCTAATCAATACCGGTTTGTTGTTGGTACGAAACACATCGTATTAATTTAAAGCTTATTTTAAAAAAATTCTCCAGAAAAAAAGCAAGATTCTGCGAGGATAAAACGAATCCGTCATTCCTTGTTTCACTCCCTCGTTCTTTTATCATGCCGCACTTGAACAATTTACACTCCTCGGTCATTGCAGTCAAGTGCGACAGTTTGAAGCCTTTGAAAGAAAATGTTTCCCTTGGTGAAAGGACAAATCATCATAAATTATTGGATTTGAACCCTCGGTTACGGGGAGCACGTGCTTAAAAGTGAAAGAAAAATCTAACACCATGCCTTCGGAAGGGCTCGTCTACTTTACTCGTCCTGTCCCTAGCCAAGACCAAAAAAGCAAAGGAAAATCGAGAGAAGAAAAAACACGAGACAATGGCCGAACATACGGACGAGGCGTAAAAGAAAAATTCCTCCATAATTTCACGTCACACAGCCTTCCCAGCTGGCTTTCTGGCCAAAAGGTCGCCAAACGGAAGAAGGGTGACACTGGCGCTTTTCCCTCGGCCATATCGACATGCTAGTAAATTATGTATCATTCGTTCACACAAAATGACACTCTCGGCAATCGTAAATCATCTACAGCGCTAAGCATAACCCCTCGCAAGGGATGTATCGTCATAAGGCCCATTCCTTGTACGGTGACCCTTGGCCGAATAACTACCATCGCTAGTCGCTACCGTTATTTCCGCATAGCAGGTTAATTACCGAGGGGCCGGACAACGTCCCTAGCTGTTGGAATTCCCTCTCACTCTATCTCTTCACCCTTGGTACGGGTTGACGATTATGATGTACGAGAAACGTGTTGCTTGCATTTCAGTTGTTTCCGGGGAGTGATTTTCCCCAATTCGCTTAAACATGTGCTCTTCATCGTTTATCATAAATTGAAGATAAACGTTTTAAAATAAGATGGTGTTCCTTCTAAACTTTGCATCCCGGCATGAGCGATAAACCATTCGAGTCCAGCCTTCGGGCTTAATTCTCTATAATGCCAAATGTATTTCAAAATAGTATTCTAAAGTAATAGTAAATGTAATCCCGAAGGACAATCTACATGTTTACAATTTATTAGAACAAACATCATAAATTCATGGTAGTTTAAGGTCAAAGGTTTATGTCCGCTGCCTACTAACAATGATTTGATAAGAATGCTGCATAGTTATGAATGTTATTACCACAATAGATAGGGTTGCAAAGATAGCCACAACTTTTACCACAAATTGTAACCCACATTCAATGGTTGCGACATCGCAATTTATGATTGCATTATAAATTACCTGCTTCTGGGTGGCTTCTGGTAATTGTAACGATAGCAATGCTTGAAATGGAGTAGCAGTAGTAGCAGCAATGGTAGAAGTAGTACTTTTTTAAATTAAACTATGTTACTTATTTGTTAAATATTTTTTTAAATTTATTTATTACATGATGACGGCGTTTGCCGTATTATCAAATTTGTTAAAAATATTGCATCTAAATTTCATTTATATTTAAATCTTAAACACAGCATTAGTTCAATATTCACCTGATCACGAGCTTTACTGGCATGGGTCTATATGCAATCTATTTTCTGTATTGCATAGAATATTGAATCAGTATCTTATTTATGTTTTGTAATTTTATTATATTGGGGCGGCCCGGTGGCATGATAGCAGCGGCGCCGGTCTTCACACGAACGGACCGGACCAAAATCCCATCCGGACCAATCCCCTGTACGCAGGACAGACTATCCAGCTACGGGTAAATAAGGTCTCGGAAAGCCAGAAATGGCAGTTCTACGACTTCTTTAGGTTGTTGTGTCCATAAATAAGAAGAAAAGTTTTATAATATTTCTTTAAATTTCATGATGATGATGATGGTCCCACCTCCACCCCTGCATAGCACCAAGAAAGTGAATTGACTATGCAGAATTTGACAGAAAAAAACTGTCCTGTCGAACATATTGTAAGCAAAATAGGAGGCCCACTTTATAATTTTCCGGTACAAACGAAATGGCACCCGGATCCGACACACGGATCATTCGCCGAGATAAGCTGTTTGATATAATAGTTTGTTTCGGGGACTGCCTGTACTGCATTAATTCGCATCGTTCATTTCTCTAATTTAATCTAATCCATTATTCTTGAAGAACATATTATCTACATTTCTCTATTTATTTATTGAAACTGTTAAGAGTATAGTGGCTTGATCATGACCATAATAAAATAAAGAGTAGAGAATGTTGATTGCACTTTATTTATGCTTCAACTTCGAGTATCTTCATATGGGTCGTCATACAATCGATCGAGAATTTTCTTCTTTAGTCGCCTTAAGATAACATCAAGAGGTCTAATGACGTATTTTTGTATTGTTCTGCCGTATAATATACTGTAAACAGAAAGATGTCTCAAACTACCAACCAAATAATTTAATGTTTTTAATGAAATAACTTCCAATATGGTATGGTATCGTGTGAAGATTGGTGCCACTACCATCAACACTAGCGGGACCACCCCTACTCTAATTGGTGTTAACTCTCTGTCTCTCTTGGTATTTTGGTATTTTAATGAATATAAAAATGGTAGTATTTTAACATAGTTTCAAAGAAATACAATCTTCCTTGAACGTGTCTTAAAATTTAATATTATTAATGTGCCAATCTTATACTCTGGATTGGATCCTTTGGTAGGCTTATAAAGACTTTGCGTCTTTTTCCATTTCGCACCTAAGTATTTTAAACTGTTCCTACCACCTCTATCCTTGTTTGTTGATCGATTGTTTTTTTTATTGTTTGCTCGTTGGAAGTGTTGCATAAAAAATGTACCAGGTTTATTGCCAATAACTCAAGTTACAAGTTTCCACTGCATGCAGGGAAAGTTCTTCCATTATCTGTTAAAATGGACAACGAATATATATTATAATACAATATTTCTGATAATAGTAATACCTTTATTGTAATTTTGCTCACAGTTTTGTTGTTTTTGTAATAGTCTCACATATTTTTTCACCATTTATTGTATTTGCCCATCTACTCTACATAATTATCATTTCGGTTCGATTATATGTTTTTGAAGTTCCCAATTACACGGCTCGAAGACGAACTCGATGAACACCTCAGTCTTGTAATATACTGCAAACAGAAAGATGTAACAAACTACCAACCAAATCATTTAAAGTTTTTAATGAAATAACTTTCGACTAAACGACTTTTATATGGCCCGGAATACTCGGATCCTTCAGCAGTGACCATCCGTGAAAACACTAGGTACATTTCGATTCCAAAAACTCCATTTATGACCCTGTAGGTCACGCACCGGAGTGGCGAAAAGTGCTGAGACGAATTATCTTGTAATGCTGACTACTCAGCCGAGGTCGTAAAACGAAGCAGCTAAGCATTAACGTGCGAAGCGAAAATCCACCCAAGACTGCAGTGGAGTCATGTCGTTTGTTGGTAGCTCGCCTCTTCTCCACTCTATAAAGACGGAATTCATTCTAGGCACAAGTGCCCGGTTAGAAGAAGCAATAGCCATAACAATAAATGATGCTGGAATAGGAAAGCAACAAGAAATAGATCTTAAATCGAGAGCCTTTTTCCCTTTTTAGGTGCCCTTGGTCCTACGAAATCGGAAGACGCTAAGCTTGAGCATACAGCCATATCGGGGGATCACAGTGCACACTGGAATGGATTCGTTCCAATCGGCCGGTCGATTAGTCGTCACCCTTCTCGTGGATAGAAAAATCGAACCTTCCGATGACCAGCGGTCACCGGACGGAAATAACTGTGGGATTAATAAAGGCTAAAGGAATATTCCCTGAGGTAAATAAAACAAACCATAAATGTTTATGTATGATATATAGAAATGGAATCGAAAGAAACGCCTTCCGTGACGATGTTTTCATACAACACGACTTACCTGCGATAAGCTTTCGTAAACCGTACGGAAAATTTCCAATTTTCCCCGGATCAAGTATGGAAATGCACATATTTAAGAACACTGTTATGTTCACTGAAATTGTTCGATAATTTATGTTTGCACTAGCTTGCACAATATTTTAAAACTATTGTCGTGAATTGTTTGAAAGTAACCATCATTTTCTTTTGTTGGTTACGGCAGTACATGATATTATTTCGCGTGTTTCTTGCATTGCTATCAAACGCCATCTCCAACTTCAGACAGACAGAAGCCAACAACACTGTTAAACATATCCTACTTGTTGAAACTGCGCTCCGTGGTTCGCCATCAGGTTGAAGGTAATGGTAAAATGTAATTTTCCCACAGCACATTTACTTTCGGTCGGTGTACGGTCCAGTTTTGCTGCTTCGTCTCGATATAGCCTTAGGGCATTTTTAGGGTGAAAAAACTCCCCCATTGTATGATTCGTTGATTCGATTAACACCCCCTAGTGCTCGCGAAAAATATGCTTCACATTGACTAATCCCAACCCACACTTAAAAAACACGTTGTTAGGATACGAATAAAGAGTAGCACATTAGCCTCACATTGTGGTCGGTTCAAGCTATGGTTGAATGCGAATAAAAATGATTTTAATTTAATCAATGTTCACGCTTTAAGAAATTCGATGCCTTTAGGGACTTGAAAGAGCGTGCTCAAATTATAGATTCATTGTGACTAGCATTACATAGTTTTTAGTCCTTAGTATTGGATCATCGAAATGATGATGCGTTTCAAATATGTCAGGTAATAATTATGAACATTGTCACATGCTACATGTTTCTTGCGACACTTACAATTGTAATGCGACTGTTGAAGATGTACGCTTGGTTGTTTCTTATCTTATTGTAAACAAGAAACGTATATTTTCCACAATATATAATAACAACCATTGGTAAAAACTGTGCAATAAGAATATATTTTCTGCCAGTTCATGTCACACAAACTTGAATATTAACTATGAACATTGTATAGGAGGTGATACTACTTGTTATGATGCAATCTGATTAATCGGAGCTAAGCACTGACAGCCACTCAGCCATGGCCCGCGATTGTCATGTGTGCGATGTGTGCGTGAGTGTCCTGGGGCGCTGACCGCAGGATCGGGTCAGCGCGCAAGCGAGCAGGGATTCGGTGGGAAGACAGCAAAGCGTTCGGTGTGCTGCTGGCGATGCGTGTGTAATTGTATTTAGTAATAAAGTATCGTCTATGTCTTAAAACTTTACAAGCGTTCATTGTGCTATTCGGACACCCCAAAAAAGCAAAGACATAAAAGTAGTGTTAACCAATTATTTTAATACATTAATAGTATGCGGCTCGACCGTTCATCCGATAATAATAAAAAATACTGCTATTTCATGAAACCAAATGGCCAAATGAAGGTCATCACCTTCGGAGTAATCACCTTTCGATTTAATGCACCTTTTCCATGTCTTAAACTGTCATGTCTGTCAAACAAACATGTCTCCCACTCCTCGAAGCAGGTGGAAAACGCGGATGCTGGGATGTCTTTTAGTTCCGCCGTCGCTGCGGCTTCTATCTCCTCGATAGTGTCAAAACAGTGTCTCCAAAGCGGCCGTTTTAGCTTCTTGAACAGCCAGAAGTCGGTTGGTGCCAAATCTGGCGAATTCGGCGGTTGCGGAACAATATGGGTGCCAGTTGTTGAGAAAAACTCCCTCAAAATGATGGCCGTATGGGAGGGCGCATTATCGCGGTGCAAAACCCAGCTGTTGTTTTTCCACAAATTCGGCCGCTTTCGCCGGATGGAGGTCCCAACACTTTCCGAAAGATCTCGGCTTGACTATCGAATTGACTCGCCGACTCTGCTTTTCAGACTAAATCTTTACGTCCCAGCTAGAAGGCTCCGTGCTAGGATGTTACTTGACGACGTTTCGGCTCCTCTGATCCGTTTTTAATTATGTGCCGAGAAATTAATGCTGTTTGTGGTCGTTACGAACCTTACATGTCGCGTTATGCGTTTTTAAACTGTATTCGTGCTGTGCGGTCAACTTCCTGTTAATTTGTTTTCTTTTGCTATTTTGTAAAACTAATCTTAAAAATGCTTCAAAGGGGTCACATGAGGCCCATTGAATTTAAAAAATAAATAACAAATAACAAATCCTTGATTTAGACGACGTTAGCGTCGTCGGTCGAGGTGGATGGTCTCCCCAGACGGTCCTCGTCTTCGACCTTTCACGGCCATTCTTGAAATCACTGTACCATTTGTACACATTTTTCTTCGACATACATTCTTCCCCGAAGGCTTTTTGTAACATCCGCAGTATTTCCTCAGCGTTTATTTCATTGCGCAAACCAAATGTGGTACATGCGCGCTGCTCCACAAACTTGGACTTGGTCAATATGGACAAAAACACTTGGTGCAGCTCCGAAAACAAATTGTCACTAGGTCCCGGCTAGGGGTTCATGTGGTGACTAGAAACGTGGCAGATCTGACAAAAAAATACATATTAACTTATCTATTTTATCACTTGGCATTTTGGTACTTGATATTTGGTTTAATGTTGTTTAATGACGCGGAGGTTTCAGAATTCTTTTAGTTGCAAACAATATCCGTGTTTCTGCCACATAATAAATGGATATTCTTCTTTCTTCTTTACCGGTACAACAACCTCGAGAGGTCTAGGCTTGTCATTTCTGGCTTTCTATAATTTTATTATCTCGTAGTTGGATGTCTTGCATAGGGACGATCGTTCTGGATGGGATTTTGATACTACCGGGTCACCCCAAGGATGTGCATTATCGAATATGTTTTTACCAACATTACAGTCAGGTTTTGATATTAAGAATGGTTCGTTAGCATTTATGACTCCCATGCTATTTTATATGCGTCTTTGTTGATTTGATTTGTTGTTGAAAGGGACTATTTGTGTGTTCACACAAATATTTGATAAAAAAAACTTATCTCTATTGCTAATTATAATGTATAAGGTTTAGATGTAGACGACTTAACAATTTTATTGCATTAACCAGCCAATCCTCCGCGATCAGGTCAAATACAAAATAATCCCAAAACTGCTAGGGGTATGAGTTGTTAGGCAAAAAAAAAGATTCTGTTATATTGCAATGTCCTGTTCGCGTTGCAAACTTTCTTAAGGTTATTCCTAAAAACATGAACAAAAAGTAGATGAAATAAAGCTTTATTAAAACCATGCTTATAACTTATGTTTACTTTATCTGGGTGGCTGGTGCACGAGCTAATATCTCTTCGTAAAATTATGATATTAATTCACTAGCAATACATATGAAAAGATCGTATGTTTTTGTAAGGCCCAGCAAATTTCTCTTTCCGGGTAGGCTGGGCATTGTCGGCTCTAGGTCTCTCGCCCCCCACGGCCACTCAGTCCGCTTACAGGAAGTTCCGTCTCTGACACCAGAAAAGAATAAGAATATAGAAGAGAACAGATAAAATAAATGTTGGGACATTTATATAACCTAAAAGTAGGAGTACATCTGGCCAGGACAGGATATGAGAGTTTGCAAGTTAAACAACCGACTCCTTTTTTCATAACAGAACAGATAGTTCAGATAAGCTAACACCAAGTACTTGGCGGATAACAAAATTTTCTTATTTTTCGATTCGCGGTCTAGGATGTTATTAAGGATTAGGTTAAGGATTTTATCGGGCAGCCCGATAACATGAGCCTCGTATCACTCCTTCTATCCTCCCAGAACTGTAATTTCTGAAATTAGATCATGACCAACCTCCCGGGGTAATTAAGGGCCCCAGCTGTAATTCCGCCCAGGGCCTCCAAGGAGTTTAATGCACCGCTGCAGGTGGACACTATCCCAGAAGAACGCAGCGCGTACCCGAGTGTTCCAGCGTGAGACCCAGCAGAAGAGCGTACGCAGTACTGCTATGATAGCCAGCATGATAATGACGCTTACGTCATTCTTGGACGAAGTCATCAGTGCCGTCAAACAGCTGAAATATAACAAGTCAGCTGGTAGCGATGGGCTGGTAGCTAAACGGTTCAGGATGAGACCGGAGAGGTTTGCCGCTATCATGCATCGGCTGGTTGTAAGGATTTGGGAACAGGAAGAACTACCGCATGAGTGAAAACTGAGTGCAATCCTGTCCAGAATACACCTCCGCAGACTTGCGCCACTTGCTACAGATGTCGTTGGAAGCTACCTGGCTAGGTTTGTTGGAAGTAAATCTACCACCGACCAAATCTTTACTCTACGGAAAATTCTTCAGAAATGCCGGAAGCAACAGATCCCTACGTACAAGCTGTTCGCACCACCTGTTAACTTCAAGGTGGCCTACGATACCACAGATCGGACCGAGCAATGGAACAACGTGCAGCAGTACGGATTCCCTGGGAAGCTGGTGCAACTGTTGAGTATCACTATGGACAGGATGTAGTGCAAGGTGAGGGTATGGACATGCTGTCGGAATCGTTCGCATCTCACCGGGGTCTGAGGCAAGGGGACTGACTCTCCTGTTTGCTGTTTAACATCGCTCTGGAAGGTGTCATGCGAAGCGTGAGCTTTGACATCCGGGGCACGATTTTCATTCGAACTCTCCTATTCCAAGGCTTCACGGATGACGACGACATCATCGGACGAACATCTGCGGCGGACATCCCGTCTGAAACGCGAGGTTGATAGGATTGGATTGAGGATCAATGCGACGAAGACGAATCACCTACTTTCCGGAGGCTCTGATCGTGATAGAACACGACTCGGAAGTCGTTGACGGCAACGATCTCAATGGCTCAAAGGCTCTGATCGTGATAGAACACGACTCGGAAGTCGTTGACGGCGACGATCTCAATGGCGGGTGCTATGGATTATCTTTGGCGGCGTGTGCGAACAGGGCGCGTGGAGAAGCAGAATGAACCTCGAGCTAACTGAGTTATTTGGCAGAGCTGATAACCTGAAGGTAGTCAAAGCCGGAAGGATACGATGGTTAGTGTTATGGACCACCCTATGTCGCATCGGTGGATCCGATACGGTAACTCACCGTTGACATGTAACAGACAGCGGTCGATGGTGTAAGTGCGACCCGGGCGCGTGCGGCCAGACACTTCGGCTCGGACAAGCGACAGTGATGAACTTTTGAGAGGCGGGATTGCGAATGTTGTAAGGTGTCGAATTTTAGGTAAACAATGCATTACTTTGTAATACGTGTGTTGTAAACGGTTCACGTGTATTTCATTTTCGTGCATGTATGGTGTCCTATTTGGCGCGAAAGAAAACATAAAAGTTGGGGCACGTGATGAGGATGCCGAACTCATGCCCTACCAGAAAGGTGCCTGTCAGCGACGTCAGTGACTGAATCAGGTGGAGTAAAATATATCTGAAATTGGTTGCAGCCGTGGATGGAGGAATGCAGCCCTGGACCGAATTTACCCTCTAAGCGGAGCGACCTGGCCATATCTATCCGACGTGCTCAGCCCTGAGCAAGTCTAGAAGAAGAAAAAGAAGACTCTTTGAGGAAAGAAAGGGCTGCTTGAAAAAACCGTTTTTTTTTTAATTTTTTGTTAATAGTTAGCTGGAGGAACAGTCAAACATCATTCATCATCACCGACCAGTGGACGATCTCCTACTTAAGTATTTTATCCCCACAACGACAAACCAAGTCCACCAACAGTTGCAGATATAAACGGGAAGCATAAAGGCGCTCTCTATGCGTAGATTGCGAAGAAATGTACCAATCTCCGATATATTTGACTCCACCTGATCCAGTCACCCAAATAGCTGTGCTCCTCTAAAGCATAAAATGAATTTGATAATGTAAGCAATGTCAATTTCAATTCAAAACGGAAAAACAGCATAATTTTAAAATACTCATTTACTGTTCTTGAAATTTATGTAGTACATTGTGACCTTTATTCATCGGTGAAATCTTGTTTAAAAATTCAACGTACAATTCAAATTTCTGGTAGAAATCGACTGTCTTGGCACGGCACACGTTCGGTTTTCGACCAGTAGCTATAAACGCATCGGTGTTGCTTCCGAAACCTGTCAACGAACATATGTTCTGTTGACCAATTTGCACACAGAAAATAAAATAATCTGTATTTATTTATGGTGCTGCGAGTTTTTTCTGTGATTTCATAAACAGTGCAAACAAATGATCAATGTTATCATCTATATTAACAGCCGGTTGCCGATCTCGGGGTTTTAATCGCCTAAAGCTAATATCCGAAACCAACCATGTGGAAAAGATAGCGAATTTTAATCCTGCCGGATCTTCAAAACTTACGAACTGTCTCTTTTCAACGATTGCCGGTGCGGACCGTTGGGAAGATGGCTTACCTTCGAAATTCAGTAACACTCCACCGAAAGATGCACGGGTTGTCATTTGTGGAGGTGGTATTATGGGTGCTGCCGTAGCGCATCAATTAGCACAAAGAGGATGGGGCCAGCATACAGTTCTGATTGAAAGAGGACGAATTGGCGAAGGCAATCCACTGCATTTTAGTGGTTTACTTGGCGAGTTAAAACCAACCCATTCCCAAGTGCTGCTTGCTCAAACATCGCTGAAATTAATTCGGGATTTGCATGCCAAAGGTCTTCCCACAGGATGGAAACAAACGGGATCGTTAAACCTGGCTCGTACACGCGACCGCATGACCATGTTCCGACGTATGAAATCGCAAAGCGTGTAAGTAGAATTAGCCAATAATGGTTAGCAACATTGTTTAATAGTTTTATGTTTCTTTCATTTTAGGGCTTGGAATGTAGAGTGTGAAATTGTAACACCAGAAAAATGCAAAGAACTATGCCCATTAATAGACATTAGTGACGTAGTAGGAGGATTATGGATTCCCAACGACGGTGTTGGAAATCCTAATGCTTTCTGCCACAGTTTGGTACAAGAATCTCTAGAAAAGGGTCTAACGGTTGCGGAAAACTGTTCAGTTGCTAGAGTTATACAAAAAGATGGTCGAATTAAAGCGGTCGAAACTTCTAAAGGCACCGTGGAATGTGTGTACTTCGTGAATTGTGCTGGGTTCTGGGCGCGACAAGTGGGACAAATGTCGGAACCGTACGTTAAAGTACCATTGCACGCGGCTGAACATTATTACCTTCATACCAAACCGATTCCCGAACTCGGTGAAACATTTCCCGTTGTGCGGGATTTGGACGGACACATTTACTTCCGTGAAAATGACGGCTGCCTGTTGGCCGGTGGGTTCGAAGCAAAGGCGAAACCTGCCTATGAAGATGGGGAAATACCTGTTTCAACAGCTGAACGCAAACTTTTACCGGATTGGGATCATTTTCATCCGTTGTTAGAGGAGCTCCTGCGTCGATGCCCATCGCTTAAAGATGTGGCACTGGAAAGACTTTCCAACTGTCCAGAAGCGTTTTCCCCGGATTGTAAGTGGATCATTGGGGAAGCTCCCGAGGTAAGTGTTTATTGGTGATTCAAAGCGTGTGCACATTCTAATTTGTTCATTGTTCACAGATACAAAATTATCTGGTTGCTGCTGGAATGAAAACTGTTGGAATGTCTGCAGCTGGAGGTGTAGGCCGTGCAATAGCGGATATAATAACACAAGGTAATATGAGTATGAGTAAAGTGTCTGCAGGTTTATTACATTCACAGATTGCTCTACACTTATTGGTACTGATATTTGTGCCTCTTGAGTTTAATTTATTTTACTTACGATATTAGTTTTGTTATGTATTTCATGTTATTCATGTTCATTTTGTTCAACTCAAACTAAATTCAACACCCCTTCTTGATTTTAGGTTATTCGACAGTAGACCTTCATGAACTAGATATTTCCCGATTTTTGGGCTTGCATAACAATCGAAAGTTCCTTCGTGATCGTGTCCGCGAGGTGCCTGGATTACATTACGATCTCAACTATCCGTTTCATGAATTCCGCACCGGACGTAATCTACGCATGTCGCCCATTTTCCCCGCACTAAAAGAAGCCGGGGCTGTCTTCAGTCAAGTGATGGGCTACGAACGACCCGCGTGGTTTGATAAGAAAAATGCCACCGATGAGAAGGGTAGTCCAAAATTTCGTATTGCCACGACCAACGGCTTTGGCAAACCGCATTGGTTCGACCATGTACAGAGCGAGTACGAAAATTGCCGAGAAAGAATCGGAATGAGTGATTACAGCACGTTTACAAAGATCGATCTATGGTCCAAAGGAAACGAAGTGGTCGATTTGCTACAGTATCTTTGTTCGAACGATGTGGATCAACCGGTCGGATCCATAATTCACACTGGTATGCACAACCGTCACGGAGGTTATGAGAACGATTGCTCGTTAGCACGATTATCAGAGAACCAGTATGTATTCTACATGTATCTGTTAAACATTGAAACATTTTAATAACCACTTTATGAGTAATACTTTGAATAACACGTGTTATTGAAATGTATTTGTTTACGCATTGAAATCGTTTAGTTATAACTTTACTGATCTAAAGCGAGCTTTACATTACTTGATTACTCATAAAATGTGTGTGGGATATTTATTCCACATTCAGCTACATGATGATTGCACCGACGGTACAGCAAGCCCGATGCAAAGCATGGATTGAACGACATCTACCACCTGGAGGACGGGTCAGTGTGTCGGATGTTACGTCGATGTACACCGCAATATGTATCATGGGACCTTTCACACGCATCATGCTTTCCGAGCTTACGGATACAGACCTGTCGCCGAAAAGTTTTCCATTTTTCACTTGTAAGGTGAGTGATTGAAGTTTTCTAACTGTCTAAACACACAGCGTATTCGAGGATAATTATACCCTATCGATTCGTAGGAACTGGATGTCGGTCTTGCAAATGGAATTAGATCATTGAACCTAACGCACACCGGAGAGCTCGGTTACGTGTTGTACATACCTAACGAATTTGCGTTACACGTGTACACCAAGCTAATGGAAGCAGGTCAAAAGTATGGAATACGCCACTGTGGCTACTACGCCATGAGAACGCTACGTGTAGAAAAGTTTTTTGCATTTTGGGGACAGGATTTGGACACGTTCACTACTCCGTTGGAGTGTGGTCGAATGTGGCGTGTGAAGTTCGATGTGAGTATATTAGTATTGTGCATGAAGAAAGCATTTAATCATCATTTATACCAACTTCTGTGTATCTTTATAGAAAAAAGTAGATTTTATCGGAAAAGAAGCATTGCTCCAACAGAGAGATAAAGGTGTGGAGCGGATGTACATACAGTTGCTAATCAACGATCACGATCCAGATCTCGATCTGTGGAGCTGGGGCGGTGAGCCAATATATCGCGATGGGTTGTATTGTGGACAAACTACCACCACGGCCTATGGATTCACCTTCAAAAAACAGGTACGAGGCGGGCAATTAGTAACGAAAATATTTTGTATGTTCATGTGCTTTTTTATGCCACAGATTTGCCTTGGATTCGTTAAAAACTTACACTCAAGTGGACGGGCGCTTCCAGTAACGAATGACTATGTGCTAAGTGGAGATTACGAGGTGGAAATAGCCGGAATTCGTTATCCTGCAAAAGCTAACCTTCACTCTCCCAACTTACCCACCAAGTATCCGGATCAAGAACGCGAAGCGTATAAGGCAACGCGCGACAAAACGGACGAGTCGAATCTTTTGGCGTATCGGCCCAATAAGTAGCCATTTGGCAGAGTAATTAGAAAAAGTTTTACTGTTGAACATTTTACTTTGTTCGAATGTGCATTAATTTTTGTGTAAATTTTTCACTTGATTGTTATTTACTAGTGTTCAAATAAAGGGATTTATTTATGCCATTTTATATGTATTCTGGAATAATAATTTTCTAGTTCGCTTTTTATCTTCCATTATTGTAGAATGGCAATATAATTGAACGGTAATGTGATCCTCTAAAAGTAAACTCAAAAAGGTATGACTGCTTTAGTGGCATTTTTTTAAGATGTGGGGGATGACGTAGATAACGGGGTCGGGAAGAATTAAAGGCACAATGGAAACAGGGTATTATATTTTTAGTGTAGCGCACGGCTGATCAATTAAATGTTTCCAACCTTCGAATCGTCACTCTCCCAATTTGAATACCTTCGAGATCCTGACACCAACATTATTTAGCATACATAAACATACCAAGAAGAAGTATATCTCCATACCCCATATATGTTTAAATATCGTTTCAGGATTCCTTAGCTCGGACTTAGCTATGGGTGATCATCCAGAATTACGGATTGCTTTTAAAACAATCGATGTAGTGTTAAATTTCTTTCAACATTTAAAATTCTTCGTTGATTGAAGCATTTGGACGGAATTTCCTACTTCTCCTTCAATATAGCCTTGGAATATGGACTCACAAATCCAAATTATCTCTTACCTTATATTATCAAATAAGTACCCTTTAGCAGGAAGTTTCCGGACAAGGAAGTTGCAGGGATGCAATGGAATGAAAACCGGGACGATTGGGACTGAACTGAATACCAGTTAAAGATGTCAGTGGAATCTGTGATATTTGTGGGCAATGCTTATACAGATGTGCCAGTGGATGTTAGTGGAATCTGTGATATTTGTGGGCAAAGCTTATACAGAAGGAGAATCGGCCAGGAGGGGACTGAGCTGCTGTCAGTACTAATATCGAAAAGAAAATATATGTTATAATTTAATCGATAAAGTGTAAAAGAAAAAAGAATTCGGTAGGCCTTTCAACATTACAGTATTATGGTAGATAGAAACTGTCTACACGTGTCCTGTGTGCTCAGCGGCATTAATTACAAAGCACCATCAACGGTATTGTTGCTAAGTGCCTCGCTAAACAACAGCAGCGAGTCAAATCGGTTCGAGCGTAGCAGTCCCTTCCGACGGATCAGTGGTCGGCTGGGGAAATTAGCAAACAAACTTAAAAATACCCCCAACTTGAACAGACTTGTAACTTCCAAATGATAGCCAGAAGGTACGTAGCTTGACACCCGTTATACAGAACTGTATATGTAATATATGCCATATATTTAAGAGTGTTATAATCAATTTCAACGATTCTTTCTGATAGTCACTAAATAGCAAGCGATAGTTTTGTAGAAGTATACTTACTCTAAACAAAGAAAGAAGCAAATGAGTCATTCAAATCACTTTCTGTGATTAACAATTCCTCATACGAAAGCCAAAGCATAGTTAATAATTTGCATTTACAATACGTTAAAGTGCTTTACCCTAATCACTTCGGCGATTGTCACAGCAGAAATTCGTATCTCAGTATCCTTACTGTTGAACGCATTCCATTAACGTGTCCGCTTTTGCTATAATTACCATCCCCGAACTCAAAACGTAAGGTACTATACTACCTACGGTTTGATTGACGGCTCTATTATGAATTAAACGTTCAATTTACACATTCAAGCTAATCCCCTTATCATTGGACCCCTCGCAAAGGCTCGAGTGGGGTGTCAAAGCTGGACAGCTGTCCCGGCAGGGTTAAAGCAACAAGCATGCAAATTACCGTTCCAGTACGAATCCTCTTGGAGCCCACATGGCATGGGCTCACAGGTGGTGGAAGGCAAACGCCTTCCTGGTGGTATCAGCGCTGCGATTTCTATTCGGTGCACAGGCAGTTATTTTTGCCGACCGTGCTTCATCATCGAATCGTGATTGCCGGAACCGGGAGGGACGTCCTCTTATCGTCGGGACACGATGGAGAAGAATTTTCAATTTCGCAGCTGCAAGCGAAGGTGCTGCCTGTAGGCTTTTTACGATGACGGTCGTACTGCTATCATCATGCGTCGGATTCGGCACTTATTGGCATTGGTCTGATGAAATGGCGTTGACAAATGGCGTAATTGCATCGTCCAATTGCCACAACCAGAACTGTGCTAAATCAAAGCGTGCCTTCAGCATGGAAGTGATCGGTGGATTTGCATTACCACTGCTAGTGACCGTTAGCATTTATCTTTACCGCTGGAATAATCGACCGTTGATTCGGAGCCTTAATCGCAATTCCGAAACTATCTACCACAGTCAGCAAAATTATCGGAACGACCAACGGCGCGATAATTCCTGGAAGCTGTACATTCGACTCGTCACCAAGCAGGTGTTTGAAGTGGTGTCCCTGGGGGTCCTGTGGTTAAATCTCAGACCCTTTAGTCACATAAAACAGGACGGTGATGATGGGGATTACCATGTAGGCAAATTAATTTCATCGATGGCATCGATGCTTCCGGCCACCGTCTGCCTACTGGTGTCAATCGAAATGGGTATTAATTTTTCATCATTGGCCCGCAGATTAAGCACCTTAAATGTGTCCCTGAACTATTTCGTCCGTTGCATTTGCGTCAGCGATGATATGACAAGAGTTAATCATGACACCAATGTAGTGCAAGCACAGTACATGCACAGAATCAACAAGAGTTTATCGTGTAAACCAAATAAACGTAGTTATTTGCGCCATCTAGTCTTACAGTACGATGCACTTGGTCAATATACAGTAGATGTGGTACAGTTTTATGCTCCAATCCTACTTAGTATTGTTGGAATGCATTTTGTACTCCTCACTATGCAGGTAAGTTAACATATGACGAAAATAGTCTTTTGTCCTATTTGTTTGTTTCTGTTGTTTCTTTTTTGTAATTTCATTTAATTTCAGTTAATAATTTCTTAAAGTATATGGATGTGAATGAGTGAAAAGTTAGTTAAAAACAACATTTTATTTGTCTCATAAACTGTACACACATTTTATTCGGATTCTTCACATTCCCATTAATTCATTAGTTAATAATTAGTACAAGGCATTTCCTCCTTGTCAGTGTCCATGTTGCCTTATGCTGGACATGTTGTCCGAGCAAATCTAAATGCTACAATAAATACCCCTTTAAACGAGCAACAACTCATATAATGAGTCTGTTTGTGAAACTTTTTGATGATTTTTTTTTTGCTCGGAGTCACTGCACTGATAGAACTTTTTCCTGATGTAGAATGTTCTAAGGTAGCTATCAGCTGAGAACCATTGTAAATGTACTTGAAGCGTTGACCACCACTTCGGGATTGAGAATTATAAACTTTAGCATAGAAGAGTCTCTAACGAAGCACATCGTTAATCCTTTAAAGAACCTTCTAATCGTCTAATCCTCTAAAGAACTTGTAGATGTCTGAATGATAAGAAGAAAATAGTTATTGCAGCAAAATATAGAAATAATTCTCGATTTCCTGAAGACATGCTTTTAAATTATAGGTTTTAAAAGCTTCGCTTATAGCTTTCTCCTATGTTAGCAACACAAATAATGCACTAATATGAGATAAATACTATTTATCATTTTCCAGAGCGAAAATTAAATTAATTTGGAATAAATTAATAGCGTGTATTTTCATGTTCTACGTTGGTATATGTTCTTTTTTAAGTGTAGTAGCAATAAACCACTGTTATGGGGATGGATCTGAAGCCTCTAGACGGATAAGCTCTGAGATAAGATAAGATAAGCTCTCCATTCCCTACTCCAACACGTTACGTCCACGGCGTACAGATCGGTTAAGTTGTTTTTCCAAATTTTTCAACATTCAAATATGGGTACACGGGAAATCCCTTGGGAGGATGGCTGATATGGATAAATAGGTTGAAAAGGATGAGGAAATTAAAAATCAAATATGCCCGATGCGATTAAAAGATCTTTAGAACCGTATAGCGTCCTTCTTACCGGAATGAATGAATGAAAGCTGACGAAGCACACGAGAAGGCGCGTACAGCGGAATTCTGGTTGGTAAGGCAAGAGAATCAATCTCGTTCCCAAGCAAACCACTAATAAGCAATGCTTGAGCGGCAGAGCGACGATCCGAGCGATGTCCTTTCCCCAAGGACTCTGCTGGTTACTCTCGTTTTGGCTCGCTGCAGGACTCTAAACAGCCAGTGATCGTAGGATCTACGCCGAGATTGGAAGTTGGAGGATAGGCCTTGCAAGCCAAATCCATAAATACTGGAAAACAACAAACAGTCAGTTACTAGAAGGACCGTATCAGACCAACCGGATTACGCCCTCACTAAGAAAGAGAAATACGATTGGAAGCTCGGAACGTGGAATTGCAGAGCCCTCAGTTCGTTATCAATCTACGAACGGTTGTGCTAATTGAGGAATCGTGGCAGATTCTTCAACCTGATCATTATAAATGTGCTCAACCCGCACCTAGGGAGCACCGATGAAAAAAATGAACTCTTCTTTACTCAGCTTTACGATCGCTGCCCACAACACGATGTGAAGATCGTCATCCGGGACTTTATTCCTGAGGTCGGACGGCAAGAGTCATATAAACCATCAATTGGAAGCTGCAGCACCCATCAACCGACAATTGACAACGGTTTAAGGCTTACCAACTTTGCCTCCTCCCAGCACATGAGCAATCGCATCTCCTTCTTCCAGCACGTGTCACGCTTTAGCTACACGTTAGACCACCACAGCAGACATATTCCCAGATTGACCACGTTCTCATCAATGAAAGACACTTCTCAGACAGAGCAAACGCAAACGTTTTTTGGTTATTTTAAAGTTACACCAGTGTAACATATCTGCTAAGGTCTTGCGCACATGCATAATATTATACCGAACTCAAAATTGTTTATGAGGCGTCAGGAAAAACACATGGCCAAGCGCTACAAGCACACGCGGAAGATTCTAGCGCGGGATAGTAGGACAGTGCAGTTAGGCTCCGTCCAAAGACGGAGCAAAGGACCCAGAGAAAATGAACACTTAATACATACTCGTGCCGTCTTTCATTTACAACCATTGAAAGTCCCCCGACCCGCGGTAAGGACTCAATTCGTGCACCGATACCGTCAGATCCGAAACGCGAAATTCGAACGTGAGTTCAAAGTCCTCTGCCTTTGATCTGTTAAACCGCTCACACAGCTAGTTCTCGCGCTTAGTGCAAACCACATGGTGACCCGCAGATCATTTCCACACCAGAAACATGTTGTCGCTAGCAAGTTTCGTGGACAGCCAATCGGACTTAACTCGGATTGGCCGAAGTTGTCTAAAGTGGCAAGCAACTTTGGGGTTCCGTTAGGAGGAGTGCTGCCCAAGGACAATACAACCGACGCGATGTCCCTAAACGATCACAGGCGGATACTGGTACAAGCTAGCGCAGCCAAGCGTTCTATCGGCCGTAAGCCACGTATCCTGGTGGAGGAATAATTCGATGAAGCTTGGAGACGAGCACTGTGCGAGAACAATACAGCCCGCTGGAATGCTCCAACATGAGTCTCGGCAGAACGTGGAGAAATATACACGACTGAGAACGCAGCAGACATAACTCTTCCAGGAAAAGGAGAGCTGATTTGAAGATTCGGACGAATAGCTAATCCAACACCTATTTAACTGTGAAAACCGAGCAACACCGAGTCAGGGGAAACTCGAGGAAGCAAATGTTGAATGCGGCACGGAGCGAGTACACTCCCAACATCGTCATTTGTCGTCTAGAGGGGTGGGGGGAAGAGGTGCATCATTACGGACGAGCGAGAGGTGATAGACAAGTGGAAATTCTACTTCGATGTACACCTTAACGGTACAAATATATGAACTTCCGCACCACCACCGCACTGAAGATTAATGCGACGAAGATAAAGTACCAGCTTGCCGGAGGCTCTGTCCGTGATAGGGGATCATCAGGGGATCAGAGTATCAGTTGACGAGGACGATCTTGCGACTGTAGAGGAGTTGTGGAATGCTGCATATATCGTATACTGATACGTCCGGTAGTCCTCTACGGGTACGAGTCCTGAAATATGCTGATGGAGGATGATTCTCGAACGATGGTTGCTACACACCCATCTATGTACACCCCATATCTTTGGCGGTATTTGTGGAAGGCCATCTGAAGAAGGAGGAATCATCACGGCAGGACTTGGGCGATTGTGAGATTTGGTGCAGCCAGGTTTGGAGGAGAGAGGCCCTGAACCGAGTTAGCTGAAAACGGATTGGTGACCATGTCAGCACGACGTGCTCAACTGTGAGCGGGCCAAGAAGAAGCAAAAGATATTTTTATAACTGTATTAATTGATAAAATGAAAAACAAACAATATTAAATTTATACTTTGAAGGAGCATTATTAAGTTGTGGAACAGAATCATTCTCTGTTCACACAAATTGTATGTCTCTTATAACGACAAAAACACTGGAACGGTTTAAACTCGCTACAAGTGATATGACTGTAGTTTCATTTTGAAATAAATTATTCTTTAATTTCCCTTACTTACATCGCCAAGCATGTTTAGCAAATCTGTGTGGGGGAGATTTTTTTTTATTTCATTTATTCATTTTTTATTCTTCATGCAATTTTATTCTGTTCCACTGTTCGTACACAGCAAACGATAAAATTACGTAAGTTAAAATCATCTTAAATCACAATCTCGTAAATTTGATTCCAAATTTTGAAGAACAGTTTAGGAAATTAAAAAATACGGAATTGATGTCTAATTTCTTAATTTTTTTTCGTTTCATGAAGTTAGCACGATTTAGTTCGATCTTTAAACGTTGACGATTTCTCCTTTGAAACACGCATATGCCATATTTAAAAAAATTGTATGTATGTTTCATTAGTTACAATCGTTGCGATATTATTTGAACCCTTTCCCGGATTTACGTGAAAGTTTTGTTTTCCTTAAGTGTTTATTTCCATTTTCAAGTCTACATTGTTCATCCAAATTATTTTAACTTCATTTTCTCAAGCTGTTTCTTTGCTATCGACAAATGTCACGCACAACGAGCGATTCAATGAATATTAACCAACTCGGTCAAACGCTGTTACCAATGTTGTCAGCGATCACCAGTGCAGGACAGATTATGTTTCTCGTTGATATAGCAGCGGATTTCAACCGAAAAGTAAGCTAGTGATTTTTTATATGATGCAACGATTTAATAATTACTATAACTATACTATAATAATACTATAATATTCTCTTAGCTTGACGATGAAACAGTAGCAATTTTGGGGCGTTTATCTTCAGCCACGCATCGTAAAGATCGAAACATGATATCAACGTATGACACCAGGGAATTAGATAAATGTGTAGGTGTTTGCTGTAGTTGGAACAAAAATAATCATCTAACACATCTGCTTACATTGCATTCTACTTATATATCATGCGTAGGTTACAACAATATCCTTAATTGTGAACAGAATTCGAGATGGGACAATGTTGTATGGCTACTTCGATGTAGACCGCAGTCTCGTTATGACGGTAAGCATGACGGTAAACCCTGCATGAGGTAATATTTTTGTCTAACGCATCTCCCTTGTTATGTTTCTTGTTCCAGATTGTTGCTTCGACTTGTTCGTATTTAATCGTGCTAATGCAAGTGATGTAAACAATACGAAATATCTCAACTCATGCATTGAGGTACAAGAATATTATGCAAAGAAATATATTTCCTGAATGATTTCAATGCATGGCGGTGTTTAGGACATTCTGAATAACGCAATGCACGATCAAAATTTTAGTGTTTTCCATCTATTTGTTGACTAAGCTTGGTTTTCAATAAACTGCCATTTGTGAGATCAATTATTTTCACACTTACTTATTCGCGGGGTATTTGCGTTGCTTAACCAACACACACTGCCATTGATTGTGTCATGTATTCCGTTGTTAAGCTTATACACAATTTAATGACTTTTATGCCCAAACGAACACGTCCTGGGTCAGCATTTGCTCTACACAACTATTTCAGCATGTGAACTATGCTTAACACAAACGAATCCCTTTCACACTTCCTCTGATAATTTTATCTGCATTAGTAGAACGATAAAACCGAGAGTTGAACCCGATATCTGGAACACACAAAAATATTAGCATTTATTGAGAGATTACCTTACAATCAAAACAATTGTTAAAAGGTACGTTTTATTAACTTTATAGTAATTTCCATTTCATTACAGCAACTAACCTTAAATAGAAGAGAATTATTCAATGATATCACATTGGAGATGCCAACCGATGAGATTTTCGCCATCATATGCATTGTTACTATTTCGTGCTGTAATGGTATGTCAATTAAAAATCAAAAAGAATTCTTCAACTTTTTGTGTGTTTTCAAATGGTAGTGGTGCTGTGCGGTCAACTTCCTGTTAATATGTTTACGGCTTGTAATATTGTCAAACTAATCTTAAAAATGCTTCAAAGGGATCACATGTGGCCCATTGAAATAAAAAAAAAACTGTTTTTCTGTAGTGGAATTCTTCGAAGAGTAATACATTACCAATCTACCATAGTTGATCCCTGAGTGGTCTGCTACCTGAATGCTCTGACAGATACTGAAGGCAGTGTGAATTTGCTATAAATAGTCAGTGTAATTGTTCAGCTGTAAGCTAAACGCCACTCTGCAATATTTCAATTTACAAACTATCCTTCAATATCATGGTTTCTTACCGTTTGATGAAATTTGTTAAATCCATAAATCATCGAATAAACATTGGTACTACGAAGCAGCAACCTCAAACCGCCTAGAAGCAATGTTGTTCCATCCAGTGCATGGTTTCGACGTATTGCATCGTGTACCGCCTTTAATCCCACGAACAGCTCGTAACTCTGTCAAACAAATTAAATTACAACTTTCTATTTTAAATGCATTACACACGCAAGTATTTTATTCTGGGGATAAATCTAAGTATACGAACGTCTGAAACAGTTCCAAAAAAGTGATAAAACAGCACAAACGTTATGACCGCATTCTGATGGTTGATCGTTGCAGCAACTGAGCTATTCAATTCGTCATCGGCTTGAAGCATTTTAATGATCCCGTGATAATCATGGAGTTGATTCATTTTCCTCATTCTGTCGTTCAGGTTTTGGTGCAAATTACGCTTAATATGATCAACAGATAGCATATAGAGTTCCAGCGATCGAACAAACGTGCAAAGTATGAATGATGAACAGAACAAGGAAAATCTGTAACTCACTGAGTGCAACGGATCGTTTGACCATTGTTCAGGAATTGCATCGGTTATGCTTGCGACAAGCAGCAGATGAAACAATACGATTATTGCCAGTTTGATTAGCCAACGACTTGCGACAGTTCGCGAGAAGTTCGAATGAGCTTCATTTTTCAATAAAATTCTTTCACTGATGTTGATTGTTTCGTTCAGTAAATTCGTTATTTGCGCTCGATGATGCAAAAAAACGGCATATGCCAGGAGAGCACAAAACCACTCCAGCAATAGCTCCAACAGTGATATCCATTTCGTGACGTCCAAAGCATTTAGATCGTAGATTAATGCCAACAATGGTGGTACTCCTGATAGAAACACCAGCACACCAGAAGCGACTGTTACTGTTGTTCGAGTTACTGTAAGCGTAAATCGATATTTGCTTTTGCAAGACGACAGTTCGATAGGTATATACGGTAACGCGCAGTATTGCACTATTTTAAGGACAAGTGGACCCATGTTACACTATCCACATGTAATCCTATACTAAATGTTTCGGTTTGTTAGGAGAGGGAAAAAATTCTTCCTAGATCAAGTCAAACATTGTCATGGTCAATTACATTAATCATAACGCATGGAGTAAATATATAGTACGGTAGAGAGTAGTGGATGATTTTATCGCATTTATTTAAATTACTATAACTATGGGTGTTTTTAATTCATCATCCTATGCGAGTATTCAAGCCATAGATAGTCAAACCATTAAACATACGATTGTAGAATCAATCAATAGGGAAACAACAACAATGTATATGTATATAAGTTGTCGAGTCTGCACACTCTGTTGGTTGCTTGTCGACTAAAGTATTATTATAAATGACACGCATCTTACACCTAGCTAGAACTAATACATCGATAAAATACTTAAAGCTAACATAATGCTATACGATCGTATACGATGCGGTAACTTATATATACGGCCAGGCCGTACTGCTTATAACTAAAGGAAACTTAATCTTTAAAACTTAAAACTTTATTTCACATTCGTTTGAAGACATTTCCTTCTACAAATAGTGAAAGGTCATCTTATTCCGGGTGTACTCGACCGTGTTGCTGCTTAATATACCGTCTTTCAATAGAGTGGCTCTTTTTGCGAGGATCTAGATCGTCATTTTGGCTGTGTCACCTTTCTTCTGCCATTTTTACTTCTTCGGCCATATTTTGCCAAATCACTCTGACAGTTCTGCAGCCGTCGACTTGCTTTATCGTACCCACAACTTACAAACATCAAACTTATTCGTGGTCGACGGGGTCACACAGACAAACCATTAGTACGGTAAAATTCCAAAACCACATCGAGGTAGATTACATCCGAGCCCCCCAACAGGTCCCGAATTAGGATATCAAGGGATCTTCCTATACTTCAAACTGCGTCGAAAGAGAAGGGTCTTGCAGCCTCGTATTCCATGCTGGAGCGTAAAAGATGATCCACATCGTGCAATCCGATATCGTACCTACATACCTTGTAGTCGATCTGTCCTATACGATGGAGATGTGCGCCCAATGCGAAATTGTTAGAACCTAAGTCTAGACATCATTCGAATGAAAGCTCGATCACCAGAGAACCAAGGATTCAAAGAATCGCAAGGAGTGATGGAATACAAAATCCTCCCGAATTCAGCCGTGTCATACATACTTTACCAACGTGCCATGCAGAGTGACTTTGGGTCACAAAGGTGTTAGTGAGGTAGGATGAGTTAACCACAAAGAGCACCTTCCGAAGCGCCTCTTTTGGCCAATTGGTCTGCTTTTCCATTCCCTAGTATACCGCATTGAGAAGGCAACCAAACAAGTGAAATACAAAATGATTTTTCAAACTACGAGCTAAAGACTTTCCGTATTTCTTTCACAAAATAGTCTGAGTTCTTTGTTAAGAACTTTAAACAACCAACCAACAAGAACCAATAAGAACAACCAATAAAGGCTGTTGCCTTCTCGGACTTCAGCACTTCGATGGCACTTAAACTATCAGAAAAAAATAAAATATTCGTCCGGAGGGCTGGCACTTATAATCAATAAGGCGTAAAAGATTGCGGCGAGCTCCGCTACGTATACCGATCATGGTTGGCGTAACTTGACAAATGCTTCGGATAACGTGTCGTATACGCCAAAACCAATGCCGTGCTCTGATGCTTATCAGGTAATCTTTATCTTATCTGATGGAAGTTATCAGGTTATAACAGATGTTATAATTCGTAAAAACTTTTTACATGCGTTCTTATGTTTTTATCACAATTTTGCCTTTGGCGACATCCAATTTTATTCCACATCCAACAATAAAACACTAATAATAATTAATAATTAATAATAATTATCACAAAAAGGATATATACCTGTTATCCATGTTTTCCAGTTATCCTACAATCGTCGAGTCCCGATGACCATGGATAATCGGCGTTCCTCTGTAATTTGAAAGAATGCGCAGGGATCATAAGGACAACCGATCTACTTAACAAGGTCAAACGAAATCTTTACGGGGCACCCAGCCGTACTGACACAAAATAGTGTGTGTCAGGTTAGTCTCCATGCATGTCGCCATCCATACCAGAGAAGCATGCTCAAGCAGGAGACACCCCGCCCAGGGAACTGCCCTATTCGCCGAAGCACCTACGGACTAACAAATCTGTAAGTCAGATATCATATACCGAATGGCCGTTAGAATATTTAAATAAGTAATAACTTTTTAGGTCCATTTTGCCCTTACTAAAGAAGCTAACATAACTCCCAAGGCGCCGCATTAAGACAATTCGTTAGAAAGTCAGGCGTTCGACATTATCAGCGACATCAGCTTTGAAAGTTACCGTACAGGTACTTTGCACAATGTACGTAAAGAGAAAAAAGAGAAGAGCGTTTCGTGAGATAATTTTTTGGGCATGATGAGATCTACGTATGTACTAGAGGTTGAAAGGTGGCTAATCCTCCATATCTCAAAGTCACCCTTCAGCATACCCACCCAACGAGCCTGTGTTGCAGTTGCAAGTTGTCCTTGGCTAGGCACACCTCCACAGCGACGCATTCGATGTTGTCTACAGAACCGTACACTGCTGACAGTGAACTATCAACGGCCGTGCGTGAGCATTCAGTTGGTATAGACATCGATCTGTACACTTGCCACAGAATACACCAGTCAACTACCACTGTACGACGGGTCCATCCCAGATGTGACTAGCATCAGCATTCAAAGCCGGTGCGGTGTATTCGCGATCACAATTTGTTGCAATCGGAAAACTGTGATGCACGATATTAACCTCACCTAAGCCAGAGGAGCTGGACTATGACCCCGATATATAACCATTAGTGAGTCTTTCCTGTACGTCTCAGATGAGAATCGTAAACTACTTATATCGGCTGTATGTAATTGATATCAAATGACCTGCGAGGGATCATACGGAATTCAATGATCCTTAAGTCATGATAAGGCCTAATCTAATAGGCCCGCGAGAAGGGATATCAGTGCCAAACTAGTATGTCTATCTAGTGGTACCGTTGTGTACCCCAGATTTTGGCACAACGTAATTTGAGGTTGTTCAGGGCCTTCTGATTCTTATATCATCGATCCCAATCCCAATATCTTGGGATCGATTTCGCCGGTACCTACTCGTTTCTGCTATCAAATCGCATGAGCAAACCACCGTGCTCTACCTACAAACCTTTTCGTTTAGAACCGCCTCCTTTGGATTCTCTTCCAACAACAGCTGTCAACGAATCGAGCATAAATGTTTTGATAATTTTTATCGGTAAACGTATGCAAATGATAACAGCCCACTCAGTTACATGGAATCATGACTGTGTTAGCTTGTAAAAATCTCCAATGCATGAGATAAATATACCAAAGGTGTGCTGTTCGATGGTCCTACTTTGGCCCTTTCAAATCAAATGCTCCTAGCGTTCAACTTGTCTTTAACGCGATCGAACACAACCGGTGCTTGTACAACAACGGTCAAACAATCGTCATCAAAACACATGAGACTGGGTCAGTGAGGAAAAACTCTCAAGAGAGATGAATGAAAACAGCTGCGTTGGGAGTTTTCTCGCTTGGTAAATTTCAAACTGATATTCCACACCAATACTTAAACTCCTCCTCAGAGTCTCGATAGCCGATCTCACTAAACCTCCCAACAGCTAGAAAAAAGCAAATCGAATATGTTCGATGCTAAGGAAAACTCATTGCGGACCGTTTTCTTCTCGTTGCGGGACGCAACACATGTTCATCGGTGCTTATGAGAATATATGTGCCTGAATGTGTTATAACGATCGTACGCGTCAGCTAGGAATATTTTCATAACACGAGCGGTATAATTCGAGCGTTCAGTGTACGGTTTGCTATTAGAGGGATTGGTGTGTGTCCTTCACTGTGTCATAATACTTTTAATAAATTTCGCTCTTTAGTTTGTAGGGCCCAAGACCGGTTTTGTGCTACTTTTTTATGGTAAGTTTGATACCGATCAAACTGTTCGTACTTCCACTGAAGAATAGAAAAACGTGGCGTGCATGATTTGGCTAAGCAAAAAATACTTTGCACGATGTGCGTGTGGAGCAAAGTCTGCGTTTCGTGAGAGAATGTGAGCTGGAAGAGCATTCCTGTTGCCGGTGTCGTGAAATTGTCTGTGTATTGGAAACATGCGTCACAAATTATAGCATGCAATAAGTAGTTTATACAAGTAGAGCTAAAAATAATGGAGTGAATTGTATTAAATATTACAAAAAATTTACCTCTCTTTGTCCTATTACGTAGCGTGTATGTAGTGTTGTGGTTGTTAAGTTCCCTTTATAAGCTTTCTTGCAAAAGATTATCGTTGATGTCTACGTCCAAAAATAAGTTTCTGTGTTTCTGATTAAAACCCGTGTGTCAAACCTTGGATGTCTCATATTGTGACTCGGTTATGAAGTGCACATTTAATAACCCGAAGCAGGTCAACACATCAAAATATCAAATAGTGCTTGACAAGCTGGCCAAACCAAATGACACGTGTAAAATAGTAAAACTGAAGTAGTGTGATAATTAAACTAGTGAAAAATATACCGATTTTACTAATTTAAAGCCATATTTTCAAAATAATAGCGTTATCGCGTAATTTGTAGATTACAAAATTCCAGCTTCCCAATAGGTGTAAAGTGTGAATATTTGTCTTAAAACGCAGCAAAACATCTAAGCAAAATGTCATCCAGACGGTCGGCACCTCCACCGATGCAACAACTGCAACCACAGATGTCTATATCCTACGGTGAACCAGAAAAAAAGCAGCGAAGCAAGTGTATGTCTTTCGTGTGCTGCATGTGGAAGGTGTTTACATGCATTTTTTCGCATGTGACTCTCGTGGCAACAGTAGTAGCGTACTGTTTTCTCGGTGCATTTACTTTCGAACATTTGGAGGCGGAAAATGAACGAAACGTGAGTAAAGCTATTTTTTATCCAAATTATTCGTAGATCTCGTTGAACAATGTTATGTTGTCTTTTTTGATCATTACTATCATTATTACGAGCACCCTTATAAGAATGTGATACAAAACAATACGATAAATAATGCTTCTAGCAATTTACGATGTGAAACAACCATCGCATAAGATCATTGAGAAAAGGTGAATTAATCGCATAACTGTCACTGCTATAGGTCGCAAATAGTGTAAAATAAATATAGGTCTATACATTAAATCATTTAACTAACGCTAAAATCAATGTATTGCATTTCAATACCCATCAGGTTTCGTTAATTTGCAAACTAATTTTAAAGAATATTTATTATTTTTTAAACAAGTCCTTTTATTTGATGCATGAGTCGACCTTTATGTAATATAAAATAATATATAAATATAATAATATATTTATACAAATATGATGGGCCCTTTTATCCCATAGGTAGTTATATTTTTTAAAATCTATTTTCGGGGCGGCGCTGCTGTACTTGTAGCGGCCCAGTTTTACACGACAGAACCGGTTCTAAATCCGGACCAATCTCCTATACGTAGGACTTAGTTTCTCGCTACGGATAATGGCAAGCCTAGTCCTCTTTAGGTTGTTGTGTCGATACAGTAGAAGAAAATCTATCTTTTTCAACTCTGAACGATCGTTATGTTATTATAAGCTAATATTTATTATGTTATTATGAGTAATTATTTTGCTGATATAACTTTTTACACGCTCTATCAAATGTGTGTTACAGTTTTACAATTCACATTTCGGCATCGTCTGTACGCCAGCGGAGAACACGTTTCTTGATTTCTCTTTTATTTCTTGGAAAATTAAGAACACCCGTTCTTTCATTGCAAGGGTGCATTGCATTGTGTGCTTTATAATCACCTAATTCTCGATATCGTTTGCACGGTTTTCAGGTTAAAAAAGGAATCAGCTCTATTCGGGTCAATCTCACGGATGCTATCTGGAAAATGACCAACGATAGGCCAGTTTTACATCAGCAAAATTGGACTTCTGCTGCCATAATGCATCTTCAGGTTTGTTGTGATGGAATCTCAAGCTCATTCAGATCGTTACGCTGGAAGACTTGACTCGTGGCAGTAAAATTTATTATGTTAATCAATCTAAATATGTTATATTCTTCTGCTGAATGTTTATACCGATCCATTTCTCATTAACATTCTTTCAAACTACAGTCTTTCGAGAAAGAAATACTCACTGCCATGAAGAAGGATGGTTGGGATGGCAATGAGGACGTGGATCAAATTCAGTGGACATTTTTCGGAGCTCTGTTTTATTCCATCATCGTCATAACAACAATCGGTAAGTAACAATACTTGCGTAGGAAACGTAGAAATAAAACAAAAACACACACAATCGCTTTGGATTTTTGCTACAACAAAACAACGAAATTCTCTGCAATACAATCCCAGTGGCGCTAAAGTGGGACATCAGATTGCTCTTCTAGATCGATTTCTTTTCCACCTTCTTCGTTGCCTGACGGGTTTGGTCGAACTGTGGACCAAATTGAGATCCACCCGGGAATGGACCGAACGGTCTTGGCCCTATTGCACCTGGACCGAAAGGTTGGGGAAAGTAGCCTCCCGAGGGATAGCCACCGGGCGAGAAAACTCCACCCGGATGTCCATTGTACAGCGGATTTCCGAAACCTCCACCATAGGGATGCTGTACATTCCCACCGGGATAGTATCCGTGCCCGCCGTACGGAAACCGGTTATAGGGACGTCCGATGATACCGGTAGGGCCCCCGGGGCCCACGAGAATTCCATTACCACCGGCTCCGTGGCCCAGACCACCGTATCCACCGCCGAAGTGCTGTTGACCGGGATAGTATCCACCGCCCAGTGCGTTCCCACCATACGGGAAACCGCCCACACCCTGCAGTCCAGGGTTAATTCCGTACGGGTTCGGTCCAAACTGCCCGTTAATAAGTCCCCCTCCGCCAAACTTTTGATTGAATCTGGTAATTTGAAGGAAAAAACGCATTCAACGAAAGAAAGAAACACAAAAACATACATCCGGTTGTTATTGTGAAGTTCCAACCTTATTAGCGGTCCTTACCCGAAATCATTCGATTGATTTCCTTCTCCAAATTCTCCGGAAAATTCATCATTCTGAGGCCTCGAGAATGACGGTCGTTTGGTGGTGGTTTCCTTCACTTCATATCGGCTCTGTCTGCAATTGGTATACTACTGTTAATGCTCATCAATAAATCAACGCTTTTACGCGAATGGAAAGGTGCTTTAAACGCTTTAAGGGTTTCCTCTGGCTACAACACTATGTCATTTCCACTCAACGTTATAATTAGATTGTCTATTATGAACTATTTTTTTATTTAATGACCCATTTCGTCGAACCAACACATTTGTTAAGAAAAACCTTAACATTGTTACATTATATCAATGGAAGTAAATATCAAACCTTTATTACCTTTCTGAAAAGGAATTTCTTTTGCCATTAGATGTTGGAGCTTTAGACCCTACACCCTGAAACTCTAACACATCGCTACGCACATTAAATCGGTCAGTATTGCCTTTCACGTCGCTGTTTCGTTCGCCGTTTCCGCCGCCCGACCAAGACCACCGTTCTTGGGCGGTTACCGTGAAGAATATGGCGCATATCACCAACAATCGTATTAAATCTACAAAAAGTAAAACAAACAAATTTCTCTTACTCAAATGCACCACCTTTCATCCGCCGTTGTATTTTGCATTCTATTGATGATTGTATAGCTAGTTGACGACAGGGTTCTAACAATACTCACATGGTACCATTATTGCAGCCGTCCAAGCAATTTCACTGGACTGTTCTATCGAGTTTTATTGATGAAAATCCGTCGTGAAGAAATCTCTACTATGATCGTTTGCTAATCAAACTTGAGAACGTATTAAATTAAATAATGACGTATTAAATTAAATGGCCTGACGAAACCATTATTTCGATAAAAATGGTGATTATATTGCTAACGAAAAATAATAATACAGCCCGGACGTTCTTCAACAGAAAACGCCAGAATACATTTATGTCTTGATCAAATTAGAAGAAACTACAGTTTAGCGTACATAGCACATAGCACATAACATAGCAAAACTATTATAAATTTTAGTTTTACCAGCAAAACAACAGTAAAGCATTCAAGAAGAGCTTAGAAACAACTGACTTAAAAACATTGCAAAATTATCATAATATCTATAATTTCAAAAAGAGTGTAGACAAAATGTTTTGTTCGCCAATCCCAAATGGAGGTGTACCCTAGAAGTGTCTAGTTCGCGGATACAATCGCTGATGTTGCATTGAAGCTTGCCAAGACCTACAACAAGGGTGAGCAAACTTTGATGAAGCAATTTATCAAAATTCAACGTGCAAAGAACAATATGAAACATGTTCCACATGTAAATAATTACTTCAAGCTATTAACTGTGATAATTTAGAAACTGATTCATACTAAATTTAGCAAAAAACGACAAAGTAAAACAAACAATGGCATATAAAAACTGTGTCACACTATTAGAGGGAAATAATTGTGATTCAAACAAACCATCAGAAGTCCATTTAAGACATACTGTATCAAGCTGGAAAAAATAGCCGAAAGAATTTAGCCAGTTTGCGGACGGAACAATTAAATAGTCCACGTTATAGCAAACAAACATGTTTCGTATGCAGTTTCTAGTTTCTCCTTTTATACAGTTTTTTTTTTCAAATTTCAATTTGTTTGTTCCACATTTTTGTTTTCACATTTGATTTTCATTTTCATTCATTCACCAGATCCAATTTGTCGTTTATTTACGCTTAACAGCAAGAGATTTATGCTTTACAACGTATAAGTTAACGTCAACGTCGGGAGTTATTTTTTTGTTGTTGGTTATTATTTATTATTAGTTATTTATTTTTGTGTAACAAATCTATCTTTGGTTCGAACCGCGATGGTAATCCAAAGTGTCCATTGTCGATTGTCCATTCCGTGTGTGGTATGAATGACATGATATTAAAAAGAATTGTATAACACAACACGAATTTCACAACATATTTTAAAATCGAAGCTTATTACACAATGTTCAAAGTGCACAAAGATAAACACATTATTCTGTATTTTCCACTCTATGTTATTATAGAAGGATAACACACACACAAATCTAATTAAACTTATTATATTGGTCTTTGTAACTTGGCCGTTTTAATCACAAATATTTTGTTAAGAAGACACTATGGATAACATTCTTCAAATAATAACATCCTCAATAGTTTGTCAATAACATTCACACGAAGCTTAAAAGCTTTACTTTGATGCACACTGGCTAAATAATATCATACGGTTCTATTTCATAAATTTGTTATTGCGTTAACAATCATTCACTTCATTTTGCACGTTGTTCCGCTTAACTTTACTTAACTGACCAACAAGATTCAAATACTACACTTTTTTCAAACATAAAACCAAACTAACCACAAGCATAAGAGTAGAAGCACTATGCCTTCTTCACCTTAATTCCCATGCTGGTAGTAATGAAACGGTATCCAACGAGTGAACCGAAGACAAACGTCGCCGTCGCTCTACTAAACTACCGATTTTAAAAGTTTACAATTCTTATACCAAAAAACCCATTCATCGCACACGGGGATGCAAACAAACCGATACTACTACTAGCGCTCGTGACGCTATTCGCTATTCAACGTGGTTTGTAAGCGCTTCATTGTCTAGGTTGAGCACGAGAGCTCAAAACTCCAGTCATCAACTTCACGCACTCCTTCGGTCTAAGTTCATGTAAATTTGTGCAACACCATCGTCTCCAGTCCGGATCCGGTGAAACGAAAACAAAAGATACCATGAAACGCATCACGCTGTCACGCTGGTCACTTGCAAGAGAAAGGAAACTGTCACACGGTGGCGTGAATGCCAAACCAGACACAAACAATCAAAGCAAGCAAATAGACAACTTACGGCAGCGAATCAACGGCCGTCATCTTCTGCAACCGGTGCGTTTAAAGGCACGATTTGTAGTTTCGCCGGCTTTGTCTGGCTCCCTGTGAAAATTCCCAGTAAACAAAGCATGGGTTTTCAGTAGCAGGACGTTGCATAACACACTATACGGATGACCGACTAGACACCTAGCAAAGTAAGTTGTTTTTTTTTAACGTACCAGTTGCCATATTGGCCAGTTCAACATATTTTTCTTTCATGGAAAATATTAGATTAATAGATATATGCCAATAAAACGAATTGTTACACAGAAAGTAGAATATGTGGGACTTATATTCAAGACCATTCTTGATCAAAGCATATTTCTGTTCATTTCTTATTTTCACTTATTCAACGTTGAAACAAAGAGTTATGCAACTCCTTTTGAAGAGTTTGTTCATGTGAAGTAATACATTGTAATACATTAATACATACATAATACATGATGTCTTTGTTTGTGTTTCGCAGTTTTTCTTCTAATTCATCGCATGTAAAGGTGTCTAGGTTTCTTTATTAGAAATAGCATTGAATTACATTATTCTGAACTATTACTTTATATATGTTTAGCTATTTTGAATCCAGAATCATTTTCTAACACTGAATATATATGCAGCTTCCGGGCTGAAAATAAAGATGCTTTATGATGCTAAAAGCCAGAATTTATGAATAGCCCGGCTCTACAACCTGTTTTGCTAATATGTTCACCGCACCGCTGCAGAGCCATTCGGATGTGGGTTAAGGTCAGCATTGCCAAATACAGTTTCACACCCACAGCACCTGAATGAATGCATGACTCTGCTATGATGCTTTCAAGATTTGCCTGCTGGTGGGCAAAGACATTTCACTTCCTGTGGACCGTGTCTGTGTCTTTGCTGTATGGTCTGCATTGCCTTTGTGAAACCGTTTTCAAGTTCGTTCATCAGGTATTTTGTTTTCCTTTTTTGCGCGCTTCATTGCCGTCTGCTTTTAACACAAACCGGACATTCTGTTTATACGCGTAATACAAAGGTGGATGCTTTTTTTCCAGCACGTGGCTCCCTGATTTGGTCAGTGTTTACCGAAACGATTATAATCAAGTGCTTTGCCTGCCAACGAGTTAAATTACTCATACTATTAAATTATTCAAGCACGTGACGAATACCTATTTTTGCACTAAATCTAGTTGAGAAAACTCTTCTGCAATCAAACACTTTCTTTCATTTCACTGAAACTACTTAATAATTGACAAAGCTACGAACAATTCGGTTTTTACCCTATAGCATTTATTTTGTTAGCTATTAAATTATATTAAAATATTACCTTTTTATTCTAACGCTCGATACTTCATACTTCTTGCATCTTCATAGCTTTACTACTGGTTTCAAATAAGATCAATTGTCTTTACACGTTTTCCCAGCTCCACTGTTTTCAATAATAACTACTAGATGGCAGATAGAGACACAAAGAATAAAGATTTTGCAGCTGTGCGGAAATTGTCAATGACATAATATAATAACTAATGAAGTGAAAGGCTGTAGTCTCACTAGAAAAAAAACCTTCAACTTTCAGCTAGATGGCTACTTCCTCAATAATTACTTTTTATTACGTTCACACAACAAGGATTTCATATTCATTAAAGCTATACACTATGCTGAACATTAAACATAAAATACAATAGAAAATTTTAATATGTAGTAAGTACAAGAAGTTCTAGTTCGTAATATGTAAAATGCATACAAAATTAAATGAATCACAGATAAAGGATTGATTTAACTTAATTACATTGCTACTTTTTTCAGATCTGCATAGGTTTCAGGTTCAGAACAAGCAATTAAATGCTGCACCATTAGTGACTCGCAATGCTCTTCCGTTTAGTTCTCATTTCTTTTCCCTCCGTCCGGGTTGTAGCCGTTTTCAGCGTTGCTTTACCTGTTACGATTCGACACTGACGTTCTTTTTCGTACTAGTTTGGTGTGAAAAAGTTAAAAAGAGAACTACAACAGTAAGCATATACTGTTCATAGCAACGATTCACAATCTCAAAGTCACAGGCATTTCGTTACGATGGTTTAAGGCATGTCGTTGTGTTAATGACACAAAAGAGGCGGAATTTCCTAGTCGAAAATGAGACTCGATCCGCATTGCAATTATAGCTTGATGATCTTTGCGTTATGCATATCCATCATATCCATCATTAGTGTTTTGGATGTTGTGCAACGTACTGTAAGTTGTTGGACCGTTGTGGTTTAATGCACAAGGTATTATAAGTTAGATTATGTTGTTTGCATTTCTAAACGACTGATTAACTTAAATGCTGCATATTCCCTTTTGATCGTAAACATATCCTTGATGTGTAAGACAATCATCTATAATCATACAATTTTCTTAACCTCTTCATAATGTGTATGCGAATTTATGCAAAACGAACTTTGATCCTGGAAATATCATTTACAGGTCTTCTAATTCTCTCGAAGAAACATGATTGCAAACGGGTTTTTATTATTATTTGACAAGAGCGGAGAAAGGCCGTATTGCTTATAGCTAATGGTAACTTAATCTATGGTACAATTCTCATTAGTTTGGCGACATTTCCTTCTCCGAACAATGAAAGGGCACCTTATGCCTGGTGTAATTGACCGATGTTTGCAAACGATAATATGTTTTCCACTATCTCCTCTCATGTTTTCAAGATTTGCTAACCGGTAATTTGGTTCGATAACGATCATACTCTTTTTCACGTTATGGGGATCTAAATTAATCGGATCCATTGGAGGGGATCCATTATGATGGATCTATATTAAGTGGATCCAAACATCTTTTGTCATCTTAGAACTGTAAAAGTCTGCTTGGACCTTCAAGACCTTGGAATCTTCAATGATCTTCCTAACGGTTTTTAATTTTGGACTCACTAAAAGATCGTCGTTCTTTTGGCCAATTAATATCCCTGCAAGCATAGATGCACTTTCGCTCCTTTCTTGTTTTTAGGTTATCTTTTCCAACGTTCATTCCTCATTCATCAGCACACGGCAATACCTGCTCTTAAAGGTGCACGCATGACAGAACAGGATGCATTAACTCACAGGATGTCTAAATTCTGTGTCCCATTCTAACGTGTTGATTCAAATTTATTTACTTCCACCGAATTTTTTAATTGTCTCAATATTCTCCTCATACCCTCGTTAAGATAGGCATTATAATTTAGAACAACGATACCCCGGTTTTAACCCTGATTTGATACGCACAACTATGCAGCTCAGTTTTGCAACATGAAAGTCGTGGACAAGGAGGTGGTATTTGATAATTCATAGCATTCTTACTATTATTGCTCAGAAACATTGCAAAATTATTATAATCATTCAAACGTCAAATATCAACAAGTCGCAAATGAGTACGATTATCTAACAATCCTAGCATTGAATTTACATTTTAAAAACAGTTTAAGTAATACTTTCCAATGATTTTCATGCAACAACACATTTCAAATTGTATCTCTTCATTCATTTATTTTGTTTTCGACTTACTTAGGATACGGTCATATAGCTCCAAAAACATACATGGGAAAAATATCGACCATCTTCTATGCTATTTTGGGCATTCCACTCATGTTGCTATGTTTATCCAACATTGGAGATATCATGGCTAGCTCCTTCAGGTAAGATTGATTGATTGACGATTGATAATACATTTTTGAGAAAAAGTCAGAAATAAATCTATGTACTTACTAGTAATATTTTCTGTATCTCTGTTCCTCAGATTTCTTTATTGGCGTGTATGTTGCTATGTCTGTACAAGAGAACCTAAACGTTCCAATTCTAGACGGAGCCGAAGCAGTCGTGGTACAGTAAGGCAAGGGTGAGTCATTACATATCAATATATTTTTTGTATAGTGCAATGCATATAAAAGTGTGTACAATTTCGATCGAGCTACACTAAACATATATATTAGTTTATAGACAAATAGAAAATTCATTCGATACAAGCGATACATCCTTTCAACGCATAAAAATAAGCAATTGTTAATAGAAATAATGTAGCTTGACTTGATACACAACTTGATCAACTTGATACACATTTTTTGGGTTGGGTCATATAGTTAAAACAGCCGGTTTAAAATCCATTTAAGGCCTGTAAGCCCATTACAGTGAATTAGTAAAAGAAAGGGAGTAGGGAAGCTTAATTGGTAATGCGCCGGTCTTCACACGACAGATAAAATATAAATAACGGCAATGGTTTCAGACATTTGCGAAGGAAAGACAGCTTTGGCACGAACTCTCATTCATTTATTTTTACCAATATCTTAAGACTGTTGGTACTGTATTAGAAGCCTAGCTGGACATCTTACAAATCGCTTACGTATTGTTTGTGTCAAGAGCAATATTTTCGTACACTTGTAAATCAATTACGTCAAACAATTAGGAAGCTCTATTGAACATAGCTACTAATAAGTTCAACAAATTTACGATCATACTAAAAAAAACACTACACTACGGTACATTACATTACTGCATTTAGTATGAACATAGGTATAACCAACCATGTCTCATATATAACATCTTTAGAAGAAGCTCCGTCAGATCAGGCCAAGCAGCGGGAACGAATTTAAGACGTTCAGTTCGAAATTCACAACGTTCTGCTGATTCAGGATTCGACCCATACTATGAACCGGGTCTCTCTCATTCATATTCGGATACAGATTGTAGGTAGGTACTTGCATGTTTTGCCTCCGATAATATGTTATTTATAGCACAGCATAATGCATTTCACTCTCTTGCGACAGGTACAACGCCGCCATGGATGATCCGTACTATCCAGATAACGATCGGGGTATGCGACAACAAGCGAAATATGATAACTCGAACTCCAACAATTCAGGTGGAATGCGATCACAAATGAGAGGTCCACCCAATAACGACGCATTCATGAACGATGAGTATCTGTCAGCCTCGCCACAAGTAAAACGGCCACCGCCGGGACATTCCCGTGCTGAATCAATGGGTCTTGATCAGTCGCAACGTTCGCTGCAAAAACCTAGACAGATCGACGGACAGTACAGAAAACAGCAAGGTTTGTTACGTTTGTTCTTTTATCCTCTGCTAAGGTGCTCGCTTAAGCGTCAAAAGAACAACCTCCTTTATATACGTCTTCAAGCTCGACTCCTACCCATACATTTTATGATTTCATTTGAATAGGAATGCGTGCACAATCGCTAGATCGTCGCATGTTTCGACAGGACTCGCAGATGATAGACATGGACGATGATTCACCATGTAAAACGCCAATACTATGCAATAAATATGCGCTAGACGACGTTGACGACCAAGACGGACGACCAGCGAGACCGAATCCACGCAGTCAATCGATGCCGCGTCAGACCGGTCGCTACGGCGACCGTTTGATGCCGGACCGGATGCCCTACTACACGGAGGACAACGAGATGCCAGAAAATTTGCATACCGTGCGCAAATCAGCCCCTCAAAGACGACGTGAACCGCGTCCCGGTAAGCGAATGCGCCGCTTCTTAGCAAGCGTGCCGTGGATTGGCAACCTTCCCTAGACCACCAACATGCCACAAGACGATGATAAATTACACTTTCATACTCTGCTAGTCCGAGAACCACAGTCGGAATCGGTCCGTTTAGCACACATTGGTCAAAGCAAAGGGCAGAATTTTTCAAATTAATGAACGTGGAGGATCGTGGCAGCATCCGGGGTGCCATATGAATTATTTTCGAAGGATCAAACGATCTTCTAACTTTAGTTTTTTTTCCAATGGACTGTGTATCATTCACAAGTTTGGAAATATTTTTTGTATACTTTTCTGTTTCATACAGTGTGCAATATTTGTTGCTAAAAGATTCATCACATGTGTCACTCACCCAAAACGTGACATTTTGTGGTAAACTTTTCGCCCATCAGCTCGTCAGTAGACCATAGTGTGGCGCCACCATTCCATCCCCGATCGCCACTAACCTGGCTGCCGCTCTAGTGCATTTTTAAATTCAATGCCAGCTGTTGAGCACGAGCCAACGCAACTTTATGATAGCTGTCTGAAGAAAGATGCTGCTCAAATCCCACCAACATCAAACTGCCTCTGCGCGTGGGTCATAATTTACCGTTAATTATATGTTTTTAATTAAAACGCTTTCTGTTTTTTCCTTCCTTGTACCGTTTTTGTACACACACATTTCGACTACAGTGCCAGCGCCATCACCACGCATAATGTCACCGATGGGATTCGCAGTTCATCGCCAGGCCCGTCATTTACAGAATGTGATCGATGATAACTCGCTCTACGATGACGAATGGGACATCCACAGTGGCGAGCTACCACCGTCCTCCATCGTGCGACCAGTGCCGATCTGGTTGTGCGTATTTCTAGTCGTTAGTTATATCATTGCCGGCGCATTTATGTTCTCTGAATGGGAAGAGTGGAGTTTTCTCGATTCCGCATACTTTTGTTTCATCACCCTCACCACTATTGGTAAGTCAGTGTTTTTGTTCTATTTTCATCAGGTATTAGTTGTTTCTGCGCCAACGCAAAACTTGTACACTAAAACACATGTACATACAACCGTTGTTATTGTTAGTATACATCAGCTTCAACATTTACAGAATACAGTTTAAAGTTAGTATTTGTTCCAAAATCTAAAGACCTCTTATCTCATACAAGCCATCATGAGAAGATTAAGAGTCATAAAAAGTAACACTAAAAGAAATGTGATTGATCGATTGATTGATCGATATTTTTATGAAAAGCAATAAATGCAATGCACTTTCAATGGCATAGACCTACCTCTTGAACAAGAAATGAAAGACTAAACAAACCCCTCTTTTTAAGAGGAAGTCTTTTAAATTGGGGAATAATTGATGGTCCGATAGATGGAGAACAACGTGTTATCAATTGAAGTTCTAAATACTGTTTTTAGCTGACATTAATATCGCCATTGTCGAAACATTTGGACCATCGTCTAACACTTCTTCATCGATCAGGAAACACCACTCACCTTTCCAAAAGCTTTCTTGGAAGTATTCCAAATTTTAATGCATCAACCAAAAAGCCCATTCCAGATATGAAGCGAGTCCGACTGTTAAAATTGACTATTAGTGTTTGACTTTGATTGAAGAGGGATTGTTACGCAAATCACTTTATATTTGTGTTTATTGTAAACCACTTTATCAAAGTGCTAAACTTTGTTAATTAGTATGACCGGCGATAAACCGAGCTTTGGAAGCTCGCTACACCAAACAGAAGGTCCATTGCTTATAATTAAGCTTATGATATGCTTATAATAAAGAGACTTGCGGCATTTAAAATGCTTAAAACGACGCAGATTTGAGTGAAAATTTCAATCTTCATACCAATTGAACAATTTTTTTTTATATCCGTAAACAATCAGTAACAGGCCGTATTTCTTAATTGTGTTGGAATCTGAACCTAGTGTACAATTTACTTTAATTTATAGACATTTCCTTTTCCAATCAGTACAAAGGGCACCTTTTCCCGGGTGTACTCGGTCGATTTGAATGATTTTAAAATGTTTACAAATACCTCACCCGCTTGTAGTAGCTTTATATTTATATTATATTATTTATTCCCATTTCTTTTTTTCTCTCTCTCTCTCTATCTCTCTTCTATTTTCATTACAGGTTTTGGTGACTTTGTACCGGCACAAGGCGTTAAAAATGATTCCGAAATTTCGATAGCACTCTGCTCGCTTTATCTCCTCTTTGGTATTGCACTCTTGGCCATGAGCTTCAATCTCGTACAGGAAGAAGTGATCTCGAACGTCAAAAGTGTTGCTCGCCGTCTTGGCATACTCAAGGAAGAAGAAATTGATGACTAGATTCTAAGATAGAACCTCTATCAGATATTAGTAGTTTGTTCAACTTTATAAGATCTATTTTGCATCCAGTACAATCCGTGTCACAACAAAGTCGTACTTGTAGAATACTTCACGTAATGTTTTAATTATCATCCTGTAGATTTCAAATCAGTTGTACAACCGATACGATAAACCAATGAAGTTATTTTTTTAAATATAATTATAAAAAAGAACCACTTTTTTTAAGTGTTCCATATCATATGTTATGAAGTGGAAAATACAGCATATGGTTTTCGTTTTACGATTGGTTACTAGACATTTAATTATGTTACGTATGTTTTATTACTATTCAAAATTATTAATTTTTCAAATCTATTCTATAAAATTAGAATTGCTCCTCATTAAACAGTTACCATATAAGCTGAATCAATTATGAAATAAAATTAATTTAAAATTATAAAAAAGTCTTCAACATCATGACACAGTATTAAAAATGACTCCCACTGGAAGCAAATTCACCATTATTGCTCATAACCTTTATTAACCGTATATTGCATCTGGTTTTCTTTCAAATCATTTGGTTGACATATACATTTCACTATCGATTAGAATATGCGTATTGCGTTTGGGCGACTATCACCAATCGCGTTCGTTTTCACGCTCATCATGTTTCGTCCTTCGCTGCCACACATTTGCTGATGACACGTATCCCATTTTCAATTTTGACATCCTATCAACCGTAGGTTACCATTTGGCTGCCCAACCCATCTGCATCAGCCACGCTCTGATTCTATAATTTGCATTCCACACGGTTCCAAAACACAACAAGCATGGCTTTCATCTTCGGCTAGTATCTTCTGGTTCGTACGCAGGGGATCGATCGTGATCGGAAAAAGCTCTGTAGTTTCCGTCAACATCATCATCATCATCATCATTTTATCAGAGCAATAGGTGCCAAAAATGTGCCGACTCTCACGTGCGTCTAATAACATTCGCATACCAACGGCAATCTCTTGTGACGACCATATTGTCCTGCACTATTGCTACTCATTGCTTGTCAGCCACAGTCGAATTCTGCTGGTAATGCTTAATTCGGGCGATGTTCCGAATGTGTGTGCAAGGTCTGATATTTTTAGATTGTCTTCGTGCAAATGTGTCGTGTGTCGTGTGAATTTGGCCCGTTCCTTTTTTTTTTTAAACGCGTGTCACAAAGTCTATGTCGCCAACAGCACATGACAAAACACTACCGCAATGTCAACATTGAAACGTGTACACAATTGAAACGTTAAAGTCTTTACAAGTGTTTTGAGCATTACTCACCCCCGCAACATAGCGACGGGTTCATATGTCGTGTCTGTCTTGTACAGCAATAGCATATTTCTTTCTCAAAATCCATATTCTCGATTATTATTTAGATCGATCAAGCTACAGTTTCAATTTCCTCTTCACAAATATACTGAAACCATATGTCAGAACTTTTCATCCTTCAAACATCACATTAAAATCTCATATTTTACATGTGAGATACTCTCACTTAACAAGTTCATTGCCGCATCACCCAAATTTGGGCGACCAATCTCATGGAAATCGCCTTGAACGATTTTGACACGGTGTGGAACGTGTTAATGATGGCTGTGATTTCACGGATAGCTTTACCGAAACCGAGATCAATTGAAAAACCCGAAAGTTTGCTGTTGGGTTTGCTACTGTATTTTCGATTGGCAAAGTTCAAAATCAAGTCTGATTATCACTAATCAGTCTGATTAGTGGTCTAACCTATTTGGAAGAAATGTTTCATGAAACCTTTCCTTTTTCTATTTCCTTTTCCATGTAATTAAATTCCATAAAACAATTCTATGCGATCCTATTCAGATTTGCCACACTATATATATCAAGTTTTAAAATGCACCTTAATATATTGTGACGATATATACCCGAACGTCGAAATACTGAATCACATTGTACCTACAGTTAAATTTCCGTAACGTACGTCATTCGTGTTACAATTTTATTAAAACTGTGCGCAAGTTCAGCATTAATAATTTTATGCTTATTCTCTTTTCAAATCAAAAAAAAAAATAAAAACCCTAACCTAAGCAGATGTACAATAATGCAAACATTTATTTTAACCATATGTGCCGATCTATTTCTACACAGCGCTATCAGAACAGTTAACTTTTCATAACGCACATCTGTTTTACATTATTGATTGACTGTCATTCAAAATATCAAATTTCACGGGGCCCACCGACTGCCGCCATCGTAGGTAACTCTACCGTGCAACCGCAAATGACACGAATAGGCAAACGCATTCGCTTCACTAAGCCATAGCTGAGTACTCTCGAGGTGTCATAAATTTTCCTTAGTGACTACCTTAGAGACGACAACATCCAAATATCTCACAATGACGAATTGTTATTTACGGAATAGTCTACCCAGGTAAACCGTGGCAAAATGCAATAGATAGAATGCTGTAAAATCTGTACAGAAATACTCTGATCACAAGGGAGAAATGAACTTCTTCTGGTTGTTGTTCGTTTGTTTGTTTTTTTCTTGTTTTTCTTTATTTTTTTAAACGACATCGCTTAAACAGAGAGACACTTTTGGCCATCGTCCATAGGACACGTTCGTTATTCATATTCACGTGAACAAACAACAAGAAGAGCCCTCCTTCTTTATGCTTTCATGTATGTTAAAAGAGTTTTTCCTGATTTTTTTTTCCATTTTGTGTTTTATTATTTCTCTTTGAATAGAAAACTACTGTAAAATTTCCATGAATATTATTTTTAATATCATTCCTTTTCTAACAACGATCAACCATTTATACTATTACAGCATAAAATAGTTAAAACATATTGTTGTAAAAAAATCAAATTATATTTCTTTAAAATGTTGTGAAAGTTATAGAAAATAATAAGATTTATTTTTAAGTTAGGACACGATACATCAGAGAAAAATGAAGCAAAACATTAAAAAATTATTGTACCATATATAAATTTATTTATGTACACAAACAAATCGATTGGAAAACATTATGTCATGACACATGGCAAAAACTCATTAACAATTGAAGAAGAAATGTTACCAAAGGCTACACATATATATTTCCTAGCTACTAAATATTCATGAATCTCGAAAATATCTAAAATATTAAACAACTATTCAACATTTGAAAACAACAACCACAAACTAGTGTTGAGATTCAAATTAATGAATCTAAATGAATCCTATAACTGAATGAATGAATCTAAAGACTGACGATTTCTCAAACTTAACAAAAGTAATAATAACAACAATAATAATATGTCATTAAAAGAACACCGTACGACCGTAGTAACAAATCTTTATGGATCTAGCTTGTTCTATCTTGAGTTGATATCTAGCTTCTTCTACTATATTGTACCATTCTTTTGCCTCAGTATTCAAATTACTTTTAATTTCGTTTTTGTCAAAATTCTTGATCGATTAAAACATTTCCCTAAATATGTTTGTTTGAACTAATTTGAATATACTAGATTAAGTTATCAATAGTTAAACCAATATCAAAGTCTATCAAAGGCATAGCTGCAATTAAGCAATGTTTTGCTAGTATTTTGTCTATCTAGCTTCACATAAATTTTCAAGTGCACTTTTTTATTCATCTAATGTAGATTGTTGCAGCAAATATAGTCTTGCGGTAAACAGTAATGCTATTCAACATTCACACACATTCATGTATTTCTGTTGTCGTCGTTGTCGTCGTAATACTGCGTTCTCAAACAGAAGGAATTATATTCTTGTCTCCAAAGGATGGGCAGTAGAACGAGAAGGGAGAAAAATATGTTCTATTTTCATACCAGACAGCGTCAATCGTAAACACATAACGCAACGCATCGGTCGTCGTCTTCGTGGTTTAGCAGTACCTGCCACCAGTAACCAACCCTTGCATGCATGTTTCTCCTTGTGGTCACTACAATCATTCAATTTATTAGCATACGTCCTGAAAGCCCTCGCATAGATTTTTCACGTTTGCAAAATCAACCAGCTACTCCCGTTGAAGATAATTGAACATGACAAGTTGGTTTCTATGCAATTCTCTGCGGAGGACATTACCTACCAGGCTACCAGGGTAAGACATTTATCAAGCAGTAAGAACGACACCACTCCGTGCGGGAGATGATCATGATCGAACGTGTCATGTTTATTTTTGGACACTATTGCACGAAACACACCACACAACGACGACAGGAACCTCCGTGTTGGAAAACCGTGTCAGACCACTGAAAGCGAGTTGAACGCCGGTTCGAAACTAAATTTTGTGTAAAATCAATAAATCGGTCTACGTTTCGCAGCAACTAGCGCGATATGAAGGAATGATTCATATTGACGAATAATTTCACTCACGAAACGTCTTCAAAACGGTTGCAACGTGTTTGCGCTAAAGAGGCTATGAGAGTGAGCGAAGTGAGCGAAGCGATCGTTCGCTCTTGTGGAAAACATATTCAAATGAATTTTCACTATTTTCCTCCGGCCATCTCTGAACGAAAGATCGCACCAACATTATCACAAAGCATATGCTACAGTGGAAACCTGCGTTCCTTTGCACACACAGCTGTAGATTACTGTACTCTGCTCTACTCGGGGGGTTTGTGTACCACGCAAAGTTATGGTTGTCTGCCTGATGCTATGGGAAATATCTAAGGAAAAGAAAACGTTAGTGAAGCAAAAAAATACTACTCCTCCAACGCATGTAGTGGTTTTTCACATTGGAGCTAGTCTGCTACCAGAGAGCACGCAGCTCTGGTGCGATCATTGCTTGCAAAGGCCAGTTTGGATGAAAAATTCGCGTAGTGAAGATCACGTCCCGATCGTAAAGCGATCCATCACTTACGATGTGCGGAAAATCTTTATGCGTGTCCTTCGTATTCGCTTCATAACCACGTGCGCAGCTTCGAGACCATTGGCGTTTGTTACGGTAGTGTCAAGTGAACTTTTGTCTAGAATTTCTACTACGACGATTAATTGTACGATTTGCTATAACCGTACCTTATTTAATGATATAATCATACGTTTTCATCTTGGTTCTCCCAGTTATAAAGTCACGTAGTAAAAATCGCGAGGTGCATGACTATTGTGAAATGTTTTTTTATAGCCGTGTATCGCGCAAACTAATTTGTCTCTGCCAGTGCCTAAAATATTGATGTGGTTTTCAATAAGCGCATATTACAACAATCGACTTCAATCTTTTCGTGCACAGTTTGTGGGCTATAAATATAAGCACGATCGACCACCTCTATTGCTAACCTAGTTTGTCAGTGAGAAAACACAGGAACAGTTACAGTTTGGGCCGGACAAGATCGATGGTAATAGCTCCGCGGTAGAAAAGGTTTTAAACAAAGTGTAACACGATTATTGCAAAGTGTGTTGTGCCATAATTTTTTTTTTTTTGAGCTCATGCTCCCATCATGAGCTTTAATTATAATTGGGTATACAAATTGTTCATTATACTTCCATCAAATGAAACAAAACCCCAGTGATAAAGGCAATATTTCGAATATAAATTACATCATTTTCACGTATTATAATATACAAAAAAAAATTAAATCTATAACAAAAATGTTTTTCGGTGTTACGTCTTGTTTAGAATTCCAGTGTTCAACAGTTCTCGGAGTTGCCAAAAATCAATACACTAACAGTGATGGATCTACGATAAGCTACGTAATCTATGCTGTGTGCTACGTTCAAACAAGTGATGGTTTTCAGTGGTGTTTCGATGCTGTCACAAGTAGTAAGCAGTATCGGTATTCCAATTATCTTAAGCCACTTCGAATATCTGGAAAGTTTTAATCCTTACCAAGCTTTCCGTGGCAGTGCTGGATTCTAAAGAACGTTACTCAATCATAAATTAACAAAACATAACATAACTCAACTCCTTCGCACAATGGAACGAAAGCGTTCGATAAGACGTCGTCAAAAACCACCATTTGCTGAGCGAGCGAAGGATCATTGCAGAAATTTCACGGCTTTTATGTTCAGCAATGTGGGAATTATATTCCTCGTAGTTTTGTACATGATAGCAGGTAAGCATCTAATGATTCACTTCAAATTTATGGTCATGGAGAAATCATTTCATTTTAAGTTAATAAAAGTTGTGCTTCGGAATACGCACACACACAATAGTCATCAAATAGTTAGAGTAATAATTCAATAACTTGTGATTATTCATTCAGGTCTGATATTTATTTTAATACATTCATCTATCTAATTCTATTTCAAGAGCTTATATACATTTTTACTAATTTATTACATATTGTTGTACCCATTAATCAGTTAATCAAGGCTTGCTAAGGAGGTTCGTTCAAGATGAGATTATCGATGTATTAATCCGAACCTCCAAGCTAAAAGTATGTTAAGTTAAGTACGGTATGATCGCCAATGGCGAAACTAGGTGCATGCTTTACAGGGTTTACATGGCCTCCAGTTGGGAAATTTGGAGAACTAGAACTAGAAACGGGTTTTGTCTAGCTGGGCCAAAAATAAAGCATCGGATGTTTCTTAATTATTCATTTTACTTCAATCTATTCAGACATTTTTGTGCTAAAGCATTTATTTATTCATTTCATTTTATTTCAGTTATAACGGCTCTGTGCCGTATTACCAGCATAATATTGACTGAGGAGAGTACAAATTCCTCAAAGCATTTCCTCCTTTCTTTTGCCTTATCCAGGACATTTGAAGCATTTTATTTGCATTAAAAAATTTGGAAATAAAACAAACCATATAATCAAATTAAACACGCGAAAACATGGTATCCAAAAATGATGGCATCTCTAACGTAGAATTCTAACTAAAAATAGCAAGAATTGATGAAAACAGAATCATTTGGGGCGGCCCAGTGGTGTATTTGGTATTTGGTACAGCTTTCACACGACAGGACCTGCCCAAAATCCCATTCACACTAATCTGCCGGTCGCGCTACCTGTCTATCCAGCTCTATATGAGGTTGATGTGCCGTTAAAAAGGAAGATAGTCCTTCTTTACGATTTTATTTTCGTTAGAACGGCCTGGTCGTATGGACTTATTTTACCACGTATCCTGATAGTCAGTCCTTGCTAGGGGGGATTGGTCCGGGAGGGATTTTGGTCGAGTGAAGACTGTGTACCGGTACCATCAGCATCACCATCACGATTACGATTGATAAGAGGGATAAGACTGTTTGAAAAAAATATTTAAAGGCACTTTCTTATAAATTTATTACATTCGAACTGAACAACACCACGTATCCTGTTCGATATCAACTCCTTCCTTGTGTCCGGTATTAGATTGTTGACCATCTTCAAAGATCCCTTAAATTACTGTTCTCCTTAAATTATTTAACATATTTTAGTCTGATTAGCTGACTACCAGAGGCAGAGACGGCTCGGTGGTATATTGATAGTCGCGACGGTTTTCACACGACCAAAATTCCATCCGGACCAATTCGTACGCAGCATTGACTGTCCAGATGTGCCGATAAAGAAGAAAAAGAAATAGAAGAAGAAGAAGAAGAAGAAAAAGAAGAAGAAGATGAGGATTTTAATACCATTGTGTTGATTTCCGATGGTTCTAAGTAGGCTCTTACAGCCTTGCTGACCCAAAACGAAACGTTGTCCTGTTGAAAAATCACTCAAGGTTGGGAAGGACCAGATTAGGCATCAAATGATTTTCTAAAACGTCCATATCATTATTTGCGAGTTTAAACAGTTTTAATGTTGCCATAGGTATACGTAAACATATATTTCAAGTTATCCTTCAAATTATTAACATCCAATGCTTTATATTGGCCCCAGAAAGGATGATGACACAGTGTATGAAGAAAATTATCACTATATACTACACACTATACTGTGGTACTACACAGGTGTGTTTCTTTTGATCGATTTTGAGACAGTCCTCCATTTTTCATCCCTTTATCCCGTCTTTAGACTTTTGGACAAGACGATCTTTTGGCAAGTACACACGTTTCGCTTAATAAGTATTACCATTTGTATGACTTTAACTTTTCCACATCACCTTCACTAAGTGCTGTATACCAACAAAACACACACCCTGTAGGCGAAGGAAATCATATGTTCCATTGCGTATTCGTTTTGGTTCTGTGAACTTTTCGAAAAATGTTTTCAATTTGCCTTTGAATGAAAAGAATTCTAATTTCATCCTTAGAATGTTTAATGTAAGCAAAACATACAAAACAAGATTATACGTCCATCCTTTTTAACACTACACTTTTAGTAGTGTATGTGTTTATATAGAGCATTGTGCAGCAAGGTGTATGGTGTTTTAGCAGTATGTACCTACATTTATTTTTTTATTTACAATGATCTGTAGTAAACCTGTGTATCCCATTGCAAGAATTATTTAATGTAAATGGCATTTTTTTAAGACAATCGCAAATTAAAATAAAGCATACTACTTCTTCATAAACATCTTTTTAGTATTACTGCTGGGCTGCAATTAAACCAATCCAGAGCTTTTTCATAAAATGTACAATATTGTCAAATGTGGAAGCTAGATTCCAACTTCATGTTTTATGCACATTTCAATTACAGGTGCGTTCATGTTCATCGCGATAGAGGGCAATGAAGCACTGGAAAGGTTTGCTCAAATACCGTTTAAGCGGAACGAAACTGCTATGAGACTGTGGCAAATATCTTGCTGTGAAGTGAATGTGTTCAACAAAAGTGTCTTCGAGGAGAAGTAAGTAATGTGACTTTTTTGTGTTGCTCTATTGCTTCGACTTCTTTTCCCTTGCTTTAAAGCATCTTCTTGAAGCCTGCTAACGTATGAGTGAAGGGATATTGATTGCAAACGACTATGTATGATGCTGGTTCTAAACGGCTTCAAAGACCGGCATTAGACATCTACAGACTGTACACGATAGGGTTACTGGGTGGTTTTGTTTGTCCCAACTGCGGATGCCACAATATTGCAAAGATAAGCAAACATTGATCACGTTACACAATACATAGCATCACGCAATACGACCGCGATAAGACGGACAGCATACAGACAAACAAATTACCCAAAAATGCTCTTGCCCAGCTGTAGTTCGTACAAATATGTGATTTAACTCCTGTTTCGTTTTAGAGTAGGAAATGAAATACGTGCTTATCAAGAAAAAATAGTACTCTGGGCACGGCGGGGCTGGCAGGGCAGCGACATCACATTGGAGAGTGAAAGCCCCTGGAGTTTTTCTGGAGCATTTCTTTACTCGCTAACAGTTATTACTACGATAGGTAAGCAAAATTTACACTTCTTTAAAAAAATCTTCAAAATACTGTTTAACGCAAATTGTGATTCTGCTGGCAACATGGAGCAAAATCCGCAACATTTATTGTAACACAAACTATATTCCTCACATTTGAAGTAATAACTGAAAACTTCAATACAAGATCCGAACATCTGTTAAATGTAATGTAATGTAGAGTAAAACTGCTCCATCCACCACAAAAATATAACAAAAACATCGTTTGATGAGAAAGAGTGGTAGAAATAATGATTTTAGTCGAACCAAACGATAAATATCCTCAATGCTATTTCCAAAGGGTGCACACAGCACTCCTTTACATCTTTTAAACGAAATTAGTTAACTCATTTTTCTCATTCCTCGCAGTTAAACGGGATTCCTTACGAGGTTTCCTTATACTTAATTCCAGGAATGTACCGTCTAACAGAAAAATTCCTCCTTTTTTCAAAAAATGAACATAATAAAACACTAATTTTCATCTTAAATGTTTGCGTTCCTTGCAGGATACGGTAATATCGTTCCTCGTACAGAGTGGGGGAAAATAGCAACGATATTTTATACAATAATCGGGATGCCGTTGTTTCTACTCTACCTCTCTAACATTGGTAAGACCTGTATAAAAATTTAAAATATTTAACACATCTCGGTATTAATCGAACGCTTATCTACACTAGGTGATATTTTGGCTAAATCATTTAAGTGGATATATGCAAAGTTTTGCCTATGTCGTGTATGTCCTGGAGTTGCCAGAAGAAGAGCAATGCGAGCAAGACGAAGAGCTCGTACAGAAGAGCGAGACTACTCAGTAAGTAAAAATATTCTAGCTTTGTGACAGTTCCCTTTGAAATACTGCACTTGTTGAAATCGTGGAAATGAAACTAAATATGCTAATAACATACTCTTTGTAATATGCCAAACTGCTTCGTACATGGTTCAAATTTCAAAATTTTAGCAACAATGAATTGTTATTTTAATTATATTATCTTTCTTCTCAATCCAACATACGATTCCACAGAAAAAACACCCTCTTCATAATCCACATAATGATTGTTAAGTTTAAATTTGTTAATTTTTCAAACCTCTTAATATTCATCAAGTTTTAATGCACACGCAAAGTGTAGTTTCTGTACATTCTCATTTAATACGCTATTTCTTTCATTTTTTTAATCCTCTTTCGCCACAACCAAAACTTGATTTAATCTTGAATATCGTATAATGGCAGTCGGAAATGGGTGATAATGGATTCGACACTAATACCATTACGACGTCCAATGTTGATGAAGAAATTGAGGAAGAAATCACTGCCGAGACGAATACCGTCACTGTTCCAATAACTATTTGTATTATGATAATGATAGGGTAAGTAAACGAAGTCAGTCGGACGCTATAGTGCATACCACTGCACATTGCACATAGCACTCGCTATTGTGTTCGAGACGATGTGTGACCATATCATTCTTACAGATACATATTTTTTGGAGCACGTCTTTTCGCCGATTGGGAAAACTGGGATATACTTGACGGCAGCTACTTCTGTTTCATCTCCCTAAGCAGCATAGGTTTTGGTGATATCGTTCCAGGCGCATCGGTAAATTGTTTGTGTTAAGCAAAACATGCAACGTTTCTATTCCCTTCAGACTAATGTAGATACCATGTGTTGGTATTATCATTATCATAAACATCTAACACACTTCCTTCGCATGGTTTTTCTGTTACTAATACAAGCCCAAAAAAGCTAATGTTTTGTTTATTGTTCGCAACCCACAGCTGCAAACGAAGGGAGATACTAAAATGGAAATCAGTTTCATCCTTTGTGCCGTCTACTTACTACTCGGTATGGCGTTAATTGCAATGTGCTTTAATTTAATGCAGGTGAGTGGTGATGTTTTCTATTCTATATTCAGCAGCTCGGCATAACCATTTACTTTTCGACAGGAACAAGTCATCTACAAAATTCGATCACTTAAAAAGTGTGTCAGAGGATGCTTCCGTTGTGCTAAAGCGGTGCCAATACCAGTCGACGAACCTGAAAGCTAGATCAACGCGTGATCAAGCGATCTTACCAACTATCGAAACAATAAACTATACTGCAAGCTATCAAAGACATAATATATGACGATAAACCAGTTAAGACACATTTGAGTAATAGTGCTATACTTAATGTATTGATTAATATTATTATGTAAAGCGTAGGTTTTCACCAGATTCATACATTCCAACACCTAGCAAAAATCAATAAATTCGTAGACGTACGTCTACATTCACGATAATGCTCATGAAGCACAGCTAGTCATCAGAGTTTATCATCGAACTATCATCATACGTCAAAGCTAAGGAGATCCTGTAATTGTGGCATTAATCCAATCGAAATAAGCAGCAACACGTGCGTATAATCCAGGCAGAGCTGAAGCACACCCAATTCCAACCGATATAACTCCTACCAAGTATATATCATTGCCCTGCTTCACTTGTAATGGTCCACCAGAATCTCCTTGGCACGCATCGCTATATTCATTAACAGGTTCCACCAAGGATCCCCGAGCGCAGTACTGTTCAGCCAGTACTCCATCACTTAACCTTTTGCCTAGAATTGCTGCTACCTCCATATAGTTGTCTCGGCATTTTTTTATTGGTACTGTCCGCACAGTCGCATACATCAAAGATTTCGCATTCGAAAGATCTAGAACACACGATGGATAATAAAGATGAAAAAACTTTTGACACTGGTCGCATAATATTTAAACCAAATTCTACAAACACATAAACTGAATACGCACTTTCCGTGGTGCCCCATCCAGCAATAATCATATCTTCCGTGTCCGGTATATCGTTCTTATTGGCATATGGACAGATTGGAAGAACGCGCACGTTAAACTCTATATTTTTATGTAACTTCACTACAGCAATGTCGTGATATTTTTTTGTTGGATTGTAATTTAAATGTGAAATGAAGTCCTGCAACAAATAAAATATCGTCAGTGGCATCCTGGCAGTAAATATTTCGTCCACAACTGTTTTACCTTTACAGTAATCTGTTGTTCACATGCTGCTGCCCCAGTACACCCAACTCCTGCTAAGGCCGCCGCTGCTTTACAATGAGCGGCTGTTAGAAGAAATTTCACCGATATAATATTTGCACTGCACCTCCATTCGATCTCACCGTCATCACTTTTAACACCCAACCGGGCAAGGTGAGGAAACGTTCCTGGTTCCGCTTCAGTACCGTGCGCGATATGAGGTTTTTTACGATGTTTACAGAAATCCAGAAAAGGTTGACAGCAAAACACATTGTAAAAAGCATTTTGTTGGCAGGCGGACGAATGATCCTCATACGACAACGAGTGAATAAAAGCTGAATCACACAACTCTACATTCATACACTTTCCACCGTCCAAAAACTCCGTCTGACAAACTTCTCCCTCTTTGATGGGAACATTTATGATGTATCTTACAAAACCAAAAGTATTGCAAATCCACAAAATTTGTATTAGCACAATTACGCGCATTTCAACCATGTTGCTCAAATGCTTTCGCTCTACTGAGGCAAATCAAATTCCATACACAATACACACACAAACATGCTTTAATTTTATTGATAACCCGAACATGACGAGTTATCAGCAAACCAGCATTACGCTTGGTGCACGATCATAATTCCATTGACGGGGTATACCTGACAGTCATTTACACACTTTGAAAGCGCGAGTTTCAAATGGTATTTTGAAAACCAACCAACCAATGAATACCAACAAGAATTCATAGTAACTGTCGCAATCGAGACAAACGGTGGTCTTCATAAGATAATTGTATAAGTTTATGAAATTAAAAAAAAAATTAATCGGCCTTGGATATTTAGCAACGATCTTGCATGGACAACTTCTGCTCCTCAGATATGTCAACTATCCTTAACTCGCACGGGAGCACAGGACGAAAACTAATTTGAATTGGAAGTTGATCCAGAGCACTTTCGGTAGTGATCAATTCATATCCTATGTCTCCGCTATTTCTTGATAATTAACATTTGCGTCCTTGAAGTTCAAACAAGTGGCACCCACCAGACAAGGGCATTTAACAACTCAATAAAAAAAAATGTCGTGAGGATCGAACGCCACATTGAAATTCATTTCATTTTATACATTTCATTCCTTTGCCAAATTTACAAGGATTTAGACTTAACCTCTACTTAATTAATAGGTTGAACCTAAAATAAAGAGGGAAATTTGGAAAGGGAAAATTGAAAGAATTCTTTGGCCACACATTGAAATAGAGGAAAGAAGAAGAAGAAAATAAACATGAGACAATGCATGCGTAATTAGGATGCATGTGTAATAATGAAGCTCCGAGCGCGTGTGTTCTCTTTGAGTGCTGCTTATCGATTAATTTATTACATAGCTCTTTCTTAATCTACGCCTACATTTATAATTAACATTGCACTAATACTATCGTGGCGTCTAAAATAATGGTGTTGCTAATCGCTAAGTACACTTGTGTACGGAGAAGTTGACAGAAAGGGGATACCGGCAAAGACGAATTAAAATCAAACATGCATGGGCTGGATCACGGCTACCGAAATGCGTACTACGTTTATTTATATATTTACGTATTTAATTATATATAATTGATTACTGAACAATATCTTAAAAGTCTAAGGTAAGACGCCGTACAGAATAAAGTTTCAAGTTGCTGACAATCACGGGGCCGACGAGAGTGATCGTGGATGAGGAGGAAGACTTTCCACTAGGAGAGTGGAAATGGTTGGTAATGCATAAAAAGAAAGGAATTATTGGAATTATTCAACTGATGGCTAGGGGTCAACGGAGATTAAGCGATCAAAGGAGACAAAAGAGGGGACAGCGAATTTATAGTCGAAAAGATCAGAGAAGCGGTTAAAATTGCGCAGACAGACAATAAACGGGTCGTTGTATCCGTAACCAGTACGCCGGGCAACGATATCTAACAGGGCGCAGGGACGAATGGATCGGGAGGGGACATAGAGGCGAGTACATGTCATAATCAGGAAGCGATTGCCTTTTTTAAAGACAGGAAACAGCCCAGCTGATTTCCAGGCAGAAGGGAAAACAAGGGTACAAAGAGACATGTGGAACATGATGGAGAGCAGAGTAGCTAGGGTATTTTTGCAGTGGGTAAGTACGAATCCAGAGATACCTTTAGGACCAGATGAGGCGGACCAGATTTAGGGTGTTTAAGGCGCGCATGACAAAGTCGACGTCGACAGGGAAGGTTAGATGGGAAAGGGATTTGGATGCGTGAAAAGTACCACTTGTCGCTCGAACCGTTGTACCGACGGTAGGTTAAGTATAATAAAAAAGGTATTTGTTAAAAGACGATCGGCCACGTCGTCAAGATAAAGGGTTCTTTCCGGGCGCAATGACTACGGATCGCGAACTGAAATGCAGGGTGGATAGAATGGAGGAGTTGAAGAACGACACGAGGTCGTCTATAAAGGAGAAGATCACAGCACAGTCCAATCGGCAAGATCGAGAATCTCGTCGACCCGGTGGCAACCAGTTCTTCTCAGATTTGAAAAATTGGGTTGACGGACTGTAAGTCGTAGAGCAGGGATCCTGAAGGCGCATGCAGCGAAGCTTCTGCACGCGATGCTGGGTTTTGGTTGGGAAGCAGGGAAGGAAGGTACGAAGGAAGGTACCGGTAGACAATGTCAACCTGGACTGTCGTTGGGGGGAGAGGGAATGTATTGACCTGATGCAATCAGGCCTGGTAGGTGGGGGAAATAATTGGTTTTGAGTGTTGGACTATACCGAACTACTCTTAACCAAGGGAGGAGGATGAGGAGTAGTAACCAAAACCTGGCAAAGCGGACCGATTATGTCAGAGAGCGCATTATGGTGTCACACAATCGCTACATCTTATAAGGTATCAGGCTGGACGAATCGGGGAACATGTCGACTCCTCGACTCGTTGACCGTAGTAATTCTTACATTTTATTTCTATTATCCTATGACTAAACCGAATAATGCTGATTTAGCGATCTATAGTATTATCTCCCAGATAACAAATATTAATCGCAGGGTTTACCCAAGTGGTAAGATGCCATATTCATTTAAAATACATACATTTAATGGCAGCGCTCGCTTTGATTCCAACAGTTCCAAAGAGAGAGACTTCAAGCGCCGCATGATGGACATAGCTGTAGATCAACGCGTTCGAGCAAGGGCGAACATTTTAGGAAGCGGCGGCGATGGGATTAGTCAGGACCAAGTCCGTTGACCACATTACTGATTTATTGAAGATCTAGGAGCACAAGATGATCGATGAAATTGGATGTTGAAAAGAAGGAATAGGAGGGTTCCGTCGAGGGCTGAGGTTGTCCGGTAGGTTGAAGAGCGGTAGATCTCAGGGGATCGATGGTTGATTTTAATCGCCGAGAAGTAGGAGGAAATCAGCTGGGTTTTTAGGAATAGACGAGAACGTGAACGGGGTGCTTGGGATGGATAGAACATGGCTTAGAGTCGGTCGGAAAAACTTGGGGTCGGTAATGAAACTCCAACAACTTCACGAAGGAACTTCGACAGTGAAGTTCCAAAACCTGAAAGTGGGTGAAATATGGAGGGAGTTCTTGGCCTGTTGCTAAAATATTTTGTAGTGCAAACCATGTAAATGGTTTTTGCGCAATCTCATAAGCCTGATAAGAGAAAGAGAGAACGGCGAGACTAGAAAACTTTATTATTTGGAAGATAATTACTAGACTACGATATTGAACCTTCATACATAACGGGTGTTAAATATTAGAGGCAATGCGGCGGAGAAGGTAAAGAAAACGTAGGGCTTGCTAATAATTTTATCAAAGTGCACTAAAAAGCGTTGGGTCCGTTGTGCTTAAACTGTACTAATGTCAGTTGACGATTTTAAAAGCTAGATCAACGTACGATGAACTGTTTTTTCTAGTGCTTTAATTGATTTATTGATTGATATTTATTATGTAAAGTCGCCAAATCCAAACATTCGACTGACGTATGTCTACATTCACGATAATGCTCACGAAAAAATGTTAGTCATCAGAGTTTATCATCGAACTATCATCATAAAACAAAACTAAGGAGATCCTGTAACTGTGGCATTAATCCAATCGAAATAAGCAGCAACACGTGCGTATAATCCAGGCAAAGATGAGCCACACCCAACACCAGCCGATATAACTCCTACCAAGTATATATCATTGCCCTGCTTCACTTGTAATGGTCCACCAGAATCTCCTTGGCACGCATCGCTAAATTCATTAACAGGTTCCTCTAAAGATCCCAAAGCACAATACTGTTCATTGATTATTCCAGCACCCTGCATCCCTAAAGGTTCCATCACCTCCTTATAGTTGTTTCGGCATTTTTTTATTGGTACGGTCCGTACAGTCGCATACATCAAACGTTTCGCATCCGAATAATCTAGAACACACGATGGATAATAAATTTGATCATTCATACAACTTTCCGATACCTTTGACATTATTCGTATAAGATTGTAGACAAGCTTTGCAAACATATAAACAAAATACGTACTTTCGTTTTTGCCCCATCCAGCAATAATCATATCTTCCGTGTCTGGGACGTCGTTTATATTCGCATATGGGCAAATTGGAAGAACGCGCACATTAAACTCTATATTTTTTTGTAGCTTTACTACACCAATGTCGTGTTGTTTAGAAATTGATTTGTATTTTGAATGTGAAATGAAGCTCTGTAACAAATGATATGCCATAAGTGTCATTCTTGCAGTAAATATTTCGTCTTCAACTGTTTTACCTTTACAGTAATTTGTTGTTTACATGCCACTTCCCCAGTACAATCAACTCCTGCTATGGCCGCCACTGCTTTACAATGAGCGGCTGTTAGAAGAAATTTCACCGATATTATATTTGCACTGCACCTCCATTTTATCTGACCGACATCACTTTTAACTCCCAACCGGGCAAGGTGAGGAAACGTTCCTGGTTTCGCTTCAGTGCCGTACGTGATTTGAGATTTTATACGATGTTTACAGAAATCCAGAAAAGGTTGACAGCAAAACACTTTGTAGAAAGCATTTTGTTGGCACACGGGCGAATGATCCTCATAGGGCAATGAGTGAATAAAAGCTGGATCACACAAGTTTTCTTTCATGCACTTTCCACTGTCCAAGGCATGCGTATGACAAGCTTTTCCCTCCGGATATTTAATTTCGCATTTTGATACACCAAAAGAGTTGCAAACCAACAAAATTTGCATTAACACAATCACGCGTACTTCAACCATGTTGCTCAAATGCTTTCGATTCACTGCGGCTACACCAAATCTCAATAGATTATATACACTGTTCAATGTTTTTATTTTATTGATAACGCGTGCATGATGTGTTATCAGTAAACTGCCACCTTGCACGCTTGGTTCATGATCATAATTCTAGGGAAAGGTTGTATCTTTAAAGTTGTTTACGAAAGTCACGGTACACAAACGATATTTTAAAAACGATTAAATCGAGTTATGTGCTGGCACGGGTTCAATAACCACACTGCGGTCGATCGCGTCATCGATTGGTACCAAGAAGAGTACTCATCAATATCAATAAGGCAATGACATTAGGATGGACGCAGAGTACAACACGCATTACTGGATTTACATTTCCTGTAATGTATAGAAGTCTAGCATAATCGCGGATATCGTGGAACTAGGATTACGATTGAGAACACGGTACTTCCGCAGACACACATCTTTGATGACCTATGAATACCAATCAACCAGCCATAGCCATACCTCATGAAACCTTTGCCTTCTTTAGTGCTTTCCGTAATTTGTCAAGATTATGATGTGATCGCGTCTGTGAATCTTGGCTACTGTTAGTGCTAACGCTCATACCTACGCCTGTAAACGCGGATTGGATAGCTAAACGTCAGGTCACGCATCCGGCGAAAGGGTTGTGCGTGCGTTACGTCATGCGATCGTCCTGTTTTCCAACCAACCACCGGGGAGACACGGACGCTCGCACTCAAAACACCTGTTTAAATAAACGTAACAGCTATCGTATGACTTATTTGCGCTACAACGATCAACACAGTTCTCGATTGCATCAACCACTAATACTCATCTCTGCGTCTTGGTGACAACTTCCTGTTCATTGGTGATTTTAATCAACCAACGAAATCCTACGCCTGTCGATAATGACATTTAATTCGATTATTTCGAACCAGCTACTCATTTATCACAATTACTTGATGACCTTCAGCAAAATGTGCTCTTTCAACTGAGCAACACGTTGAACTCATCTGGAAATGTACCTAACCTGATTTTCACCAACTCATCAACAGCAGCTACTTCATCAGCGGTGTCCGTTAGTTCTATCCCGCTTCTCCCGATCGGTGAAGGAAATGAAGGACGATCTCCTCGAAACACTCACAACTAAACTACACTCTGGTTTCTCAGACTCGTGGTAAAACTCCCCCTCTTCCGGTTACTCTGGACAGTAGATGCTCCATGAAGAAAGAAATTTTCCTTCACGGAAACGCCGCTGACTTGTCGTTGATTTTTCATCATCCATCCATCCATACCATCCGGATTATTATTTGATCATAACTATACTATCTAGCGCACTGATCGAAACGCACTTAACAGCACTCATACATGCGGCGGCAGCGTCCTGACTGCCGTTTCGCTAAAATCACGTGAGCGCTATACCGAGGTTGTTTCCTTGGAATATGTGTGGGTCTGAAAGAATTCGGAATTCTGAAGAAAGGTGTTCTCTTTCTCGCTAACATCTACTTCTTCTTCATTATCGGCACAACATCCTCAAGAGGTCTAGGCCTGCCTTTTCTTTGACATTACTTACCCGTAGCGGGTTAGTCAATCCTACGTACGGGGGTTTGGTCTGGATGGGATTTTGGACCGATCCTATCGTGTGAAGACCAATACACCACTTAACCGTCCCGAACATCTACCTACCGCCGAACAAAAGCGAAGACTCAACCACTCTATCCTGCGTATCGTCATTGCTCGAAAAATTTCGGAACTAATAGGGGCTGATGATAAATTAATTTAACTTGGCGATTCTCATCAGCCATCCATCACATGGATAAATAACAATGAACCCACAAAGCACATCACATAGCAGAACATTCCTCAACGTTTGCGTTCCTCAACATGCGTTTGTATCTATTACAGCAGTTCAACACCGCACAAAAAGCCATGGGTAGAATTCTTGATCTGGTACTCGTTAACGATACTGCAGCACTGATAACCAAAGTATCTGTGCCCACAACCAAAGAACATATGCTGCCAGCTGACATCCTCCACCTCGAGTTACCGTTCATCTCTCGTGCCCAACATACTCTCGCACACTTGATCGCACGGCTCAACGGTTAAACTAAATAAAAGATAACAGATATCTCTATTGATGAAACTATAGAAACTTTCCATGCCAAAATACTACAAATTTTAAATGATAACGTTACTCTATTTGGACCTCCGTGTAATTCCCCGTGGTCAAGCAACACATTAAAGGAACTAAAAATTGTTAAGAATCAGCAACGACATCCAAGCTCTCAAAATCAAAAAGTAGCACGTCTCGCAATGCGCTGCTATCGGGCTTACAACAGACGTTACATCCTATATAACCGTTTCATCATGCGCATCCAACGTGCCCTTAAAACGCATACTACAGACTTCTGGTAATTTGTAAAATCCAGACAAAAGAACAATGTACAGCCGGTCTCCTTACATTAAAAAGGTCCCAGGTAAATACTCCTTACGACATATACGAAACCTTGCCAAAAGAGAATCTCAAAACATCATATAACCCTGGTCCTTACGGCATTCCGGCAGCGGTTTTGAAACAGTGCTCTAATGCATTACGTCCTCTTCTCGTGAGGTTCTTCAAATTGTCTTTGAAGAAAGGTGAGATCCTTGCTATTTGGAAACCTTCATGGATGATCCTCTTGTACAAGGTGACAAGCCACTCACATCTAGCTATGCCTCTGTCAGATCGTTATGCGCTTGTCTGAAAACCATAGAAATTTCCGACCACGAGAATATGCTCAGAGCGTCTATACATCGAGAGTAAGTAGCACGGTTTTATGCCCAAATGTTCCATCTCGACAAATTTAGTGTGATTGGTCTCAAAGTGTGTGAACTATATGGACCAGGTCTTGCAAGTGGATTGAAGCTGCACCGACCTGAAAACTACCTAAGATGCTGCTGCCGTGTGATATACTGCTCGATACTAGAATCGATCCTAGCGTGGTTTAGCTGTTATATCCGCAACCTTATACTCAGTGCGGGTATCTATATAAGTGGGGGTCAACCTCAAAATTGGGTAACCGTACCTCACGCTCATTTGTAGGCATATCAGTGTCGTTATCTTGATGTGATCCGGAGGAGGGGAGGGGGGGAGGGTGGGGGGGGTGATGCATCACAGGAGATCTCGTAGGGGGGGGGGGGGGGATTTCAGAAATTCTCGGATGAAATGTCACCACTTTATACCACACCACTGTCACCAAACTGTATATATATAGAACCACTCAAATGCGCTATTACGAACGCGAACAGAAAACTTTAGCGAGCGTCCTAGTACCAAGGAGAGGTAATCGTAAAATTGAGAAAAACGGAAACAGGGAATACAGACATGTGAACAAGCGCATTGGAATTCATAGAACGTAAAGGGTACCAAGGGAATTCCGACGAGTGTGTAAGAACAGAGATGCATATAAGGGAATAAACAATACGAGCATCTCGAGCGGCTAAAAATGCAGCAGATGCATTACGACTAATAGGGTAAACGGGATACGCCCAACGGTCGAGTAATAAAATGACCTTCTAACATATCTCAGAATATACTAAAACAATACCGCCTTCTAACATACAAATAACGACCTACGGAAGGGTACACCGACAAAGTAAGATGATGTAAAATGTACGGGAAATGATTCGGATCCCCTTTAAATCCTTCATCTCATTTTCACTTACAAATCTTAATACATAATGTTAGTATATAAGTAGGGAAATTTGTTAATAAACTTCGTTTGTAATCCAAACCCCAACGGCTTCAAGTCATTTCTGTGTTGGCAATCAGAATCGATCGGCACTCCATGCCTAGATACGTCTCCTGAACCTTTAGTGAAAAAAGGCTATTCATCAGGAACTACGAATCCAGGAACAAGCCTAAAGTCAAACAAGCCAAAATCCAGTAACAAGTCCGCTGTGTCAAAAGGATTGTCTATGGACAGTATACGACCCACCGGCAGGAACTGATTCTGGTTAATCCAGAAAAAAGCCTGACGTCCAGTATGTATTAAGACTACATACCTAAAGATAATACCCCTAAATACCCTAAGACTAAACCTAAAGACAAAAGGCAAAAGGATTTCCTGAGTTAACCGATCTTCGCTCGGTCAACTCCACGGCGGTGGTAATCGCAATTTGTTCCCGCAGTGACATACGTGACATAGGTGTTTTACTTGACCAAGAATTGACGCTTGGACTTCACTATGACAACGTTATCAGCCGAGAACAGATCGTTAGGATTGATATATAAACTGACTCGAGACTTGAACGACCTTGCGTGTTTAAAAAGCTTTGAATTGCTTTCTAGTTCGATACTTACTCGAATATTGTTCAACGGTGTGCTGTCCATATAAGGTTTGGTTAATTTAAAAATGAGGCATTTTGGCATGTTTCAGTCTACCAGTTCCCAAAAATGTAAACTTTTGACAGCGTTTTATTGACAGAAGTAAACGCTGTAATTTGTGCAAATTGTCACGCAATTTCTTTATTTATCTGCCAAAATATTCGACATGCAAGAGGAGAAGCGAACATTCATTGTGCACTGTCATCTGCATGATCCATCAGTGTCAACTCGGGAGCTGGCGAAACCGTTAAGTTTGCCTTATCCAAATTATCCATTATCCTTTTCCGACTGTTGCGCGAGTGATTAAAACGTACCAGGAAACTTAGACGAATGTCAGTAAGGTTCAAACTAAGCGACGGAGTGAAACCGTTGATCGTCCAAACCTATGGAGGTCTTTTAATGGACGATGAATGCCGATTTCTAACAAATTCCGGGCGTTAAGTTTGCAAAATAAAAAAAAAATCTTTGCGCTAAGTCTATTCTGCACTCTTCTCCGCTCGGTGCTCGAGTACGCCATTTGGTGGCCTACCGCCACGACTCATCATGCGAAAGATTACTCGGTTCACTCTGTGCTCCTGAAATCACCACCTGAGTTAAAAAACGAAATGCTTGCTGTTAGGACTAACCCCCCTAAAGGAGAGGATACTGTCTAACGCCAGGCGTTTGTTCATGCGAGACTATTAAATGGTCACATAGAGTATCCTGCTACTACTACTCTCAGCCATTAACCTTTGCGTTTCTGGCCGTGCCCTACGTGTGCGGTATCCATGTTTCTTTGCTTGCGGTGGATGATCGCCGTTTGGATCGTCCAACCCAGTCCAGCTCATGTATTGAAACTTCAATTAGATCTAAGGCTTGTTCGAACCTGGTGTGTCGGTATTTGTCAACCACATTAATGTACTAATCGAAAGGGGTCCTGCGGTCCTTTGGTCAATAAAACAATTACAATATTATTAACCTTCCTCGACCCAAGATTGGACTCATTATTCACAACTGTGGCCATTCTTGTTTCTTCTTTCACAGGTTCAATATTATTTGTTTCTTGGTTTTGATATGGGAAGCTCTAAATATAAGAACTCTTTATGTTATTAACAACGGCCTTAAATTTGAAATAAAGTAAAACTTACAAATATCTTTAAAAAAAAAAAGACTATACTTACGTTTATTTCATCCGCTTCACACGTTGCTAGACCCAGAAGCAAGCTGCATCCACGAATTGCACGGACATTGTTTCCGAAATTTAAGTGTTACCGTCTTAAATTGTTCCAAAGTAATGATCTTGTTTTCATGAAGAATCGACGTCATACACAACAAAACAAACAGCGGATAGGAATCATATTCAGGGAGCTGAAGTCCACTAAATTTAAACCAATAAATCGGTTGGTCGATCTCAAACTAGGTTTCGACCAAACTTCCGTATGTTCTGGTGCACCGTCCTGTTGGAACATGTAGTCCGTATAGGTTTAGAAAGGTAAAGAGCTACCTACACCAAAAACTAGATGTTAAAGTACGCTGCGCCATAAGGGGGTTTCCTTCTTTTTGATACTACCCCCGAACCCATCTAGTCCTACAGACAAAATCCTGTGTGCAAACAAACAAGTCCTTTGCTTTTCACCACCCATGTGAGACGTACATCGTTGCAAAACGTGCATCAGAAACTAAAGATGACCATCGAAGACAAAGCGATCTGTGCGTACACACTGATTTCCCTGAATTCTCTCCGAGAAGAAGAACCTGTACAAGATGGACTTTGCTATGTACAAGTGTTTGTCGAGATTAATTGCATCCTACCAGCAGCCAATCTTTGCAGTATAAAATACTTTTCGAATGGTTAAGGATTCTGCTCTACCGATGACCACCAATGGCATTCAGAAGCGATGGATAGAACTATTTTGGGCAAACCTCAAACAGTCAATCAAATCCAATAACTTTCAGTCCAACGCGGTGTGACATTTTATAGCCAAGGCCGCGAAACAGTTATAGTTTTCGTTGGAGAGAACTTGATACCAAGGTTATCGGACCACACTTTAAGGTTATCCAGAGTGTATTTCGATGGCGTCCCTGCTAGCGACTGTAATGACACAGTCGTCTGCCAATTGTCTAATGGTGCAGTTGGGTGCTAGACAATAATCTAAACTCACTCACTCACCTAAAAATTATATAGCAGGGGACTCAAACAGGTCCCTTGTGCAAGTCCTTGGTAGCTGGTTCGGTTCAATTGAACGTGACCATTATTAAAATGCATTGCCTTTTCCGACAAAAGATTGAATAAGAAGGTTTTCAATGTTAGTCCCAGCGCAGCACTTTGCAATTTTTGATTCAGTTTGTGCGGAAAAACTGAGTCAAACGCCCGTTGTAGATCTAGGAAAGTAGACCCCATGTTTTCCTTGCGAGTACGGGCAAGTTCAATTTCTGTTACCAGAAGCGCTAGACAGTCATTAGTATACTTTGCTTTACGGAAACCAAACTGAGTATTTGAAAGAAGGTTGTAGAATTCTAACCATTCTTTTAAACGGAAAAGAATCATTCTTTCAAGGAGTTTTCTCAGACACGACATCGGACGATATGAGTCATGTCTTGATGGCGGTTTGCCAGGCAACCAGAAATAGTGACAACTCTCACTTCTCTCCATTCTTGCGGGACGATATTGAATTCCAACATATTGATAAGATTCTGAACAACCGTTTCTTGCCCACGTCTGGTAGGTATCGGAGCAATTCAATGGTATACAAATGCATTTATAGAATGCACCTTTCGAACGTCATCATTCTTTCTGAATAAATCGATGACCAATTCAAGTCTCGTACTCGCCGCATGTACATCTTCATCGCCGCAAGCAAGACAAGTCTTCATCGATAGTGAAGTGAAACCAATTACGAAGAAAATACAGTTTTTAAAGAGACTTTTTATACTAAACCAAAGACTCGTATGATCTATCTTACCGTCCTGTATTCATTGATTCGTATTCTGTAGAATGCTCTTTATAAAAAAAAAACAACAAATGTGGAGCATCTGAGAATGAGCAGCATATGGAAGCTCTCTCTTTCTCTCTCTCTCTACTAAAACCATTTTCAGTGAAGAGGCATGCGCATAAGAAGAAAATGCCCGTTTCCACTTGTACCCTAGTTTTCTCAATGGAACCTAGCAACATTTTTCCCTGGGAACCGGAGAGTGTGTTGGGCCATTTATTCAACATTTGGCATGTTGAATTCCCCTCTCCCCTCCCCCCCCCCCCTTCCCCTACCTCCACGCAACGGTGCACACTCCACTGAGATGCTCTCAACAATAGAGCGGTTGGCGTACTGAGCCTCCAGTGTCCTGCAGCCTCCATTCTCTTCTGTGTGGTAAGATTAGTAATACGCGAGACTCCAGTGTGTGGGAACAACGGTTTTGCTGCTATCCGCAGAAATAACATTTGACATTCCTCCTTCGGGTCAGGTACACCCGACAGCATCCTGAAATCCTGACGTGCAAACGTCACTACAGCCACCGTCAATAGTTAGTGGTGATATTGGTGCAAAAAATGATACCATTCGTGGTGAAAGCGTCGCGTTGAAAATAATGCATCTTGCTCAATAATCAAGTTTGGAATGGAAAGCAAACAACACGGTCTGGCTTGGGCTTAATGTGAAGGTGTGTGCACTGTAATAAACCGTTTAGAGGCAAATCTATTGCCCGTCAACGGTGTGATGTGATGGTCAATGTGGCCAAATATTGATGTTCCAAATATCTACATTACCGAAAGTGTAACACCGCAATAATCTCACCTGAAAATCTCGAAGAAATGGCACTCCTTCATGTGAAATGAATACCAAATATTACGTGTATGGATGTGATAAGGCGTTTAATGATCCGTAAAATGGTGAAACGGTTTCTCCTGTCCGTATTCCATCGTGTATCCATGAGTCACAACATCATCCGATGTGGGTGTGGGCTTTGTCTGGTTTTATGGGCTTAAAGCCATGTAGTACTAAAGCTGCAACGAAACATGTGTGTTAAAGCTGGAAGCTAATAAGTGTACACAAGCGTGAAACCATTCCATTGGCGCAGCGGGTAGTGTAAAATGCATTATTAAATCGGAACAGCATCCAATGTGTGTGCGCGCAAGGTGTGGCTTTTCCCGAAATAGCACAAGTGATATGAAAATGAAATGATTCGAATTTGATTACAAGTGAATACGTGTACGGGAAAACAAAATCGATGAAATTTCATATTAGCAGTGTGCGGGTGGGCTAAATGTGAGATAAAACCGGGCACAGCTTTTGGGACACGCAGCTTTGTAAAAGCAAGAAGTAGAAATACCTCTCGCATTATATTTGCTCCCCCATTTTGCTCAACGCGTTATATTATCTTACGCGGAAAGGATGCCTTAACGCACCTCGCTCACTCTCTGAATTTTTGGCTCTCTCAGCAGCTTCGATCTCTTGGTAAAACTATTCTGCTCAAATCAAAAACCCAATTTCCACAAAACCAAAATCGGATTATGCTACACCACGACGTCCGTGGTGTTTTCATCGTGAGAAGTTTGAGAGTTTTGCCCGATATTTGCCATGTTTGGTGCGTTAGTACAGAGACAATAGATTACAAAGAACCAGTGAACGTATCGTCAACGAAAGGAAGCACGAGTTATAGAAGCCATAAGGATTAGCTGTAGTGTTGGTATGTTACGCTCGGAAATGCGTTAGTTATCGGTTTTGCGCTAGCAAAAAAAAAATAAAAACAAAGCTCTGTTGAACATAAATAACAGTCTTTTTTATTTCTTTTGGATCAAGTTCATTCCATTTAAATATTAGGATGATTCTAGTCCGCTTACAAGCCGATCGACTACCAGTATTCTCTAATTGTGTGTCTATTGTTGTGTGCACCCATCCAAATTTTTGTCCTTTTTACATACATACACCCTTTACATACCAAAGCATACCTATTGTTAAACAATTCTACGGCTTTTGTCATTCTTAACTAGGCAATGCCTAGCAGTTTTAGTTTTAACAGTGTTAGCAGTTTTTTAGCGTTCAATCTAAGGTAGTTCAGTTGATTGATTGTAAAGCCCGAAAGTCAAACAATCTATTAGACAAAGTATACAATAATATCATGGAATTGTAGTAAAATAGAATATCACGAATATCTCCTATCGAATATCTCAAAATAGGGGGCGGAGATCAGAGGCAGATCTTCCTAAAAGCGAACTGAGCGACCGCGGGGGGCCCGGACCCAAAAGAGAGCCCCGAATTGTATCTCGATTCACAAAGCATTACATTTTAATTTTATTTGAAGAACCGTATTTTTTTAGTTTATTATTGCATATACCAACAGTGCACTAAAATATCAACATATTCATGAGAAATCTTTAAGATAGTGGGGTATACTAAGGTTTGACAGACCTTTAAAAAACAAATCTTTTCAAATACATTTCTTGTGACATCTTGTAGCATCGACACGAAATGTGTCCTATTATTTATTACCGTTCATTAACACAATGTTTTATCATAACTCCATAACCAATGGAATGTTGGTCAATCTGAACGCTTATTAAGGTTACTTTTTAGTGATGTTTAGAACACATACGTTAATTTGTGTTTATGCTTTCAATAAACATCAAATCTGACCAGAATTCTGAGAGCCGAATGAAGCTGCCTCGCTCAAAGTCTCTATAAAAAAAATAAACAACAACCAGAATTCTGGCTGTATAGCAGTTTTTTATCGTATTCCACAATTATTCTAACAGTTGCAGGCGAGAAGCAATTAGATACTTCCTAGAGCAGTGCTGGGAAGATGTTTAATTATAATTTATTAAATACATATTAGAACCTACACCAGCAGCACAGATAGAGTTTGAACAGCTTATAGGTTTGTTTTTTAATACGGTTTTACATTATCCAATATTTCTTTATTATTCATGTCTTCCTGTGTCATCTTCAAATGTGAAACACGACCAGGTCATTGCTCTATAACCTAATATATTTGTCTAAAAATTCATACTCCCAGTAGCTTCAGGGTTTTCTTTGGTATGTGACTAATTTTGGGGAAAGCTTATCGATTGCTGTTTTAACAATAAAAGTGATCGAGAATTTTATTTTAACATGATAATCCGACTATGGCAAATGGTAGATAAATCCGTCTCTGACTGGGATATTATTTTCATTTAGAGATCTTCAAAAGTCGACATAAATTAAAAAAATTCGTTTTTTCTTCGTATTTTGTGTCAAAACATTTTGTTACAGTTTTCCATGATCATATCAGCACAATTTTACTACACTATTGAGTTCATTAGAGTGTTAATTTTCAACACTTGTTTCCTCAATGTGTTCCGTACATTGCACACTACAAATGTAATGTAACAGGAAAATTTTAACCAAGTTAAATAATAAAGCAAATAATAATATAATAATAATTCTTAAGAGTTACTGCTCTTAAGTGTATTAGAGCAACTAATTTGCTAAGCTGTGCCTGACAGTATAAATGAATGATGAGAGAACATTTCAGTATGTGTTATTGTTGCCTTTCAGTTATCTTTCTAACATTTGAAATCAAATCCAACGAAATGCCATTAATATATTGTTTCCTTTGCTACGAAGCCTTCAAATGTATATGTTTTCATTTGATCTAAATAAGCTATTTAATGGAGGACAAAATCCACATGCAAAGGCTTTACCTTTAACACTTAAACCAGGATAACGAATTATATTGTTAAATAATACTACTTACTTATTTATCAGCCGCTACAAACTGTCTGTCAATCCATTATCCCGGCCTTTCTGGCGGACACACCAACGCCATCACTCCTTCCCAATTTGGGCCTGTCACGCCTCCTCGGTCCATGTGAACGTCCTAAAAGGACTTTACCGGCTGGGTCGTACGGTCTCATTCTCATGAGCTCACCGTAGCCTTTCGAGTCTAATCCACTGTACGGCAGTAACAGTTCGCCGTACTGCTTCTTTTTTAGCTCGTCATTCCAGCGACTCCTCCATTGTCCTTCCACACCAATCCCTGGAGCCACCCAAGATCATCTTACAAGATCTTCCTCTCGAACGCGGCTAAGAGGATTTCATTAGTTTTGGACAAAGTCCATGTCTCAGAGTACTGAATGTGAATACTGGAACTATAGAAGTTCTTTATAGTCCCGGCTTCAATCTACACGACAGGTGTTTTTAGTTGAAAAATTTCTTGGCGGACCGGTTGGCAGCCTGCATCCTAGCACGTATCTCAACATCAACGTTATTGTCGGTGCTGACTTTTGACCAAAGATAGGTGCAATTTTGTACTACTTCGCCACTGTGCAGACATCGCTCACCCTTAAAGTGCGTTAGGGCTTTTTAGCAGAACCGCTGGTGGTGCCACCATTAAGTTGGATTTTGCCTCGTTAATCTTGACCTTATAATCGATCCATATTAAAATTTCACGTATCCTAACGTTCATATTGCTACTCCTCAATATCTGGGAACATAATCAAAATTTCGTTTATATTCATTCATACATTCTGTACTGAATTGAAATTACATTTGTACTGACTGTGACACTGTATTAGTAGCTCATTCCTAGAGGAATGCAAGTTATGATAAGCACGAAAAATCAGATCAATACTTAGTAATTATGCACTAGCCTGAGTCGAAAAATGTTAATCCTGTTTCATGGTTTCTTGAATTAAAAATATTATTTATTTTTTATTTCATATTAATGTAAAAAAAAGAATGTTGACTTTGAGGTGTCGTTAGCTCATTATTCAGTACCCGTTCATCCAGGATAGGTTAGCCACATATCAATTTATTACTATTGAGTTATTATTATTGAGGCACCACATACACAAAACAGGACCGGTCAAAAATCCCATCCGGTTCAATCGCTCGAATGTAGGACTGATAATCCTGCTTCGGATATATAAAGTCAAAGAGAGCCATTTATGGCAGGCATAGATCTCTCGAGGTTGTTGTGCCGATAAAGAAGAAGAATTATTATTGGAGATTGCATCCTACATTGAAGTTTTGATTTTAATTTTGTCTCAATACATTGCAATTACATCAACTACAATAAAAAATAAACTATTAAAATTATCCGCTCAGATAAACTATTTCATATGCTTAACGCTCAATGATAGTTTACATCAATTGGTAGATTGAACGAGCAAAATTTTCAACACTTCAACTGAATTTGAATGGTCGATATATCGAAACAGCTAAGAACTATTTCACTCATTTACAAGTGTGGAGAAATTCTTATTTACTCAGTATTAAAAATAAAACCCTTAAAAGTGTCTTTGGTTACATATTTCAGAGTACCCAGTATAGATTATTCAGTTTTTTTATTGTCTTATGTACTATGACTCAGTAAATTCCTTTCCTAGGTTGGTTAGGACTGGTCGATTTACTGAAAATAAACATGTTTTAACAAGAACACAAAAAATATATTTTTCTTATGTACATGTTGTAACAAACTGTGTTTCTAAATTACAACGAAACTTTTACTTCAGAACAACAAGTACTATCGCATGAATTGAACAAGGAATCAAAAAAATCATTAATGAATTTGTATGAATTTAATATGTTTGCTAGTTTGCTCCGATTAATTTCGTGAGCATCAATAGCTCTAATAATGCAAGTAATAAAAACATACATTCAACAACGCGAAGGATCTCCTTAGCATCTGTTTATGTTACAAATGCTGACCATTTATTGAGAAATCTATTTTAAACAGTTTGCTTAACATGCCATGGTCGTTTGTTTTAATCTAAAAACATGCCGTTCGCCCCTTTAACGCTTAAATATTGGCATACTTAACGGAGTATGTTAACGCTTAAATATTGGCATACTTAACGGAGTATGTGACGGGGCGGCCCGGTGGCATGATGGTAGCGGCGCCGGTCTTCACACGAACGGACCGGACCAAAATCCCATCCGGACCAATCCCCCGTAGCAAGGACTGACTAACCGGCTACGTGGTAAAATAAGTCGATACGGCCAGGCCGTTCTAACGAAAAAAAAAAACGGAGTATGTTTGCTGCTCGTTTTGTAAGTTGGTCAGTTTTAACAAACATAATATCGACTTTCAAACGTACTAAAAGAAAAGATGAAAAATACCACAAATGGAATAAAAAAACAAATAAACGTAAGAAATTGATGTCACATATGCTTTAAGCACTAGAAACATATGGATTGCAAAACTTCTCAGAATTGTGTCAACTGTTGATTTATGCATTGCCTTACAAACTTAATATCCCAACGGCATTAGTGTAATTTGACAGTGATGGAACATTGCTAAAAGCAAATAAATAACATTCGTCCCTTTCCTCCCGACTAGTGACGCGATATCGTTTCTCACAAGACATCCCTTTTGGATTTTTAGGAATTCTGTTATAAATTATTTAAAACTTTCAAAACAATAAATCCTTTGGTTGTACATTGTTGTTACATTTACAACAACTAAGCGTCCCATACCTAGAAACAGAATCTTCAAGGTAGATTCTAATAGATGTGAGTTGATTGTGAGTTGGTGTGGTCAATAATAAATAGTAACAAACTTTGCTTTGCAACTGCTTTGACATTTTAACTGACTTATCAGGCACTTCGCGGTATTTTCCTGCTGCAACAGTCTTTTCAACTGCTCACGGTTGAGCACATTATTCTGTCAATCCATTATCTCGACCTTTTTGGCGGACCCTCAACACCATCACTCCATCTCAATTTGGGCCTATCACGCCTCCTCTGTCCATGTGGTGACCTAAAAGGACTTTACGGGCTGGGTCGTCCGGTGTCATTCTCATGACGTGACCAGCCCACCGATGTTTGGCGAGTGTACGACAGCAAGTTCGCCGTACAGCACATAAAGCTCGTCATTGTAGCGGCTCCTACATTGTTCTTCCACACATACGGTTCCAAAAATCCTTCTGAGCGTGTTCCTCTCAAACGCGGCTCAGAGGATTTCGGTCGATTTTGGACAAAGTCCATGTCTCAGAAACTAAAGTGAGTACTGAAACTATATATGCTCTGTATAGTCCAGCTTCGTTCGTCGCGACAGGTATTTTGAGTGGAGAAGTTTCCTCAGACTGTGGAATGACCGGTTGACGGTCAGCACCCTAGCGCGTATCTCAACAATGCTGACTTTTGACCCAAGAAAGGGGAAATTTTGGACGACTTTGAAAGTCAAAACTCCTTCGATCACTTCTGCGTAAGTTAAAATTTGTAAGCTGGGCTGCTGGTGGTGCCACCATCAACTTGTTTTCTTCCTCGATAAAATTCAAACCCGAGAATTTCTGTCGCCTGATCAAACCTTTGATAAGCATCCGCTATGTAGGAGAGCCATAAACCAATGAAGTCTATGTCATTAGCGTATGCCAGAATCTGGATTGACTTATAGAAATTAATCCCCAAAGTTTCCACGACCGATTCACGGATGGCCCTCTCTAGCCTTAAATGAAAGAGTAGACAAGCTCTCCTTGGCGTAGACCCCTAGTGCAGATCCCCTAGTATTTTCCATCTATCATCACCTGACATGTGACGTTGGTCATTGTCATTCGTGCTAGTCTGGTAAGTTTGCCCGGGATTCCAAAAGAGTTCATTGCGTCGTAAAGTTTTACCCTGGCTATGCTGTCGTATGCGGCCTTGAAGTCGTTGAAGAGGTGGAAGAAGTGTAGCTGCTGCTCCACCATCTTATCCAAGATATGCCGCATGGTGAAGATCTGATCAGTGATTGATTTTCCGTTACGGAATTTCCTCAGGTAGTTCTCTACTAACTGTTCAACGAATGGAACAAGACGACCTTGTGCTATACTATAGGTGCTATATCATATTTTGCAGGCGGATAGTCGGTCTTTTCCACCGGAGATGTTCGATCTAGATTAGGCCAGGCTAATTATTATTGTAGCAGAGTGTATGATTTCTCATTTCCAGATAAGGTTAAATTGTGATTCCAGTTTATTCATTAATGTTTTAAAAGTCGGTCAATATTTTTCCCTTTACTGCATACTATATTACTACATACACACATACATACATTATTATACATCGTTTTCATTTGTTCAAATATGCAGATATGTTGTCCACAAACAGTTTAGTACACATTTAAATGGCACTCTTTCAATTATCTACTTGAATAGTACAGAAACTACGTCGAAATTAGTATTAAGCTTTAGTACTTCACATTTAACTAAGCAAAAAACAGTCGTGCCATATTTTAACAGCAACATAATTATGGCATATTTCTTTCCTCATTCAAGATTCATGGAAATGCACTGTGTATAACGCAGGATCACGGTTCAACGTAGCATATGCATGCGTGGATAAGATTTGCAACCCGACCAACACATTAACATAAGAAAACCAGATTCTCCGAACACCATACATTCCATAGCCTCTCAGAATGAACACCAAACCACCACTTCAAGTTCCCAACTTTATTGGTAGTGGTACATCATCTCGTCCACAAAGTCCTTCGCTGTGTTTTTCCACTACATCCTCGAAGATAGATAAAAATGAACCTGTTACCCTGTGCGGCTGCCAGCAAGCACCTAAATCTCAATGCGCCTCGGCTCTGGGTATAGTAACACGTCACTCTTAAACTCTCACGCCACCTACAACACAGCATTATGCTTATGGTGTTCCTTCGTTAATGTCTTTACAGGAGTTCTCGTACTGGTTCTAGCCTACACTGCGCTTGGATCAGTACTTTTCGTCACGCTAGAAGGAGATGGTGAAGATGGCGATATCATTGAGACTTCTGTAGCGGCATCCAAACCATATCCTAGGCATGATTTAGTTAGTGCAGAAATGCGCCTTAAGTAAGTACCGAGTTCCCGCTGTTAAGTTTACGCAATTATCTTCACAAATTCCGCCTTAATTTGTATGTAACGCTATCTTTTCAACTCTAGAACCGTCGATCGATTATGGTCCATCACTGAGGATTTAAACATACTTTATAAAGAAAATTGGACTCGTTTGGCTGCTCAAGAAATATTACATTTTCAGGTAATTACATTGATACGAGTGGCTGATAAAGTATGAGGAACTTAAAGGCAACAGAATAACAGCATAAACAACATTAATCATTAAACAGTTGTGTAAAAATGTTGTTTATTATTCCCTGTTTTACATAACTAACCATTACTGTTCTTCTCGATATCATGACTAGGACACAATCATACGAGCAGTTAGAGCTTCTCGTACACAACAGGTGACCAATGTACAGCAAAACACACGACCCTACAAATGGACATTTGCCTCCGCATTCCTGTACTCGTTAACATTGATAACAACAATAGGTAAGAGTTGTTCAAATGTGTGTTCTTTCAATATTTATCGTTATTGGTTGGTTAGAGGGGTGTGAAAAGAATCAGGATTGGTTCCGTTGAAAAACCAGCACCATTGCCACGAAGTACTGGCACACCCGTACTGTGAAGTAATTATTAAACTTCAATATGAAAGTCTCAAAACTTATATCTTAAAACTTTTTGGTACTATGACTAGTTCTGCAACATGCAATTTATCGCGTGTGAAAGGTACGATAGAAACATAATCTTCATATTGTCTTCCTTAAGTTAAAACAAAACCATAACAAATTAAACACATATAACTTCTATATATTCTACAATACTTTACATAAAACTTTTACTTTGATAATTGTGCGCTTAGCGAAAGACGATAGAACCGAACTTCCAGAGCCGAGAACATAGATTAAAAGATATGGTTTGTGGTGGGATTTACTTTCATCGTAATTTTTCATACTCTTCACTTGGCCTATTATAGGTTTTAGCGGCATTTCCCCACGGACCCAGTGGGGACGCGTAGCAGCACTGATTTATGCGCTTTTTGGAATACCCATCATACTGCTGTACCTCTCAGCCATCGGCGAAGGCTTATCGAGTGGTATGCGTTGTCTTTTTCGTCGTCTACAACCGAACCGTTCCTCTCCTGGGAGCACCAACAACAGCAACAGCAGCAATTCAAGCATCGGCAGTGTCAGCGTTCCCATGAGCAGTAAGGCTACGGTGGCCGAGATGCACAAACGGTCACAGCAACCGAGCTACCATCAAACCTGGAACCACGGTGGCACTACCGTACACGATCCCTGCGCATACGCCCTCAACGCGCACGGGTTGCGTGCCGGCGGAATGGCGGCAAACAGCAAACTTCACTCCCAATCCGTGGTACCAATATCGGTCTGCATTATGATATTGATCTGCTATATTACACTAGGGGCGGTGCTGTTTCATAAGCTGCAGCCTTGGGGAGTATTGGAGAGCCTGTACTTTTGTTTCACCTCTCTCGGTACCATCGGGTTTGGCGATTTGATGCCAAAGGGCACCGTCGCACAATACGCCGCATCAGCATACATCATCATCGGTATGGCCGTTGTAGCAATGTGCTTCAGTCTCATCCAAACGGAACTTATCATCTGGCTGAAGAAGTTTACCATCCCCGAATCGCTACCTACATCTACCGAGGATGTGGCGCTCGTTTCGGTTGCCATGACACCGATAAAATCCTGACAACGGCCAAACGATCTCATCCCCAACGAGTACAACTCACTTCCGCGCCGTTCTAGCGCATTTCATCGCAATACTCCAGCGCGGCGTTCCACCGGCATCATGGAGAATCACATGGAATATTTCGTACCTCGCAGCGTTAGCGAATTCAATCTGTCTGGCGTAGGCGATCTAGCGCTCCCTCCGGTTAAGCGCAATCTAGTGACACAGCACGCGGCCAGCTCGACCATGCTGACCGCACCGAAGCCGCGCGAAAAAATGGTCACATTTGAGGACGAATCCAAATTTTTGCACGGCGTGCCTACCACACCGAGAAAGCCGGCCCTGACCAACGATGTGTTCATGTGACGTGACGGTTCCCGTAATGGTGAAACGCCTCTACCGATCCAGTATCCAAATGATGTGATCAAGGTTTGATATGACTGGAACACCTCCGCTCGGAAAGCTTCCGGTGTGTTTCACCAATAGATTTCCTACTGTATACAACGTATCGGTAATGGCCGTGTGTAATATAGAAGCTCGACCCAATGACAAGTGAATATGAATCACAGCATATGTGTAACATAGTGAAGGTGGAAGAAAGTTTTAATAATCGGTATCAATAAAACAAAGTTTTATGAGCATCACCTTCTCTCTTCTCGCTCAACTAAACGAACTCAAAAACTCATAAAACAAAACTGTCAAATGTCCCAAAGGCGGATCACCACACTCATGCAATATACATTACTAATGAATGTATGTAGCTATTAAGCAAGTTTACCGGTTTGGTCAAAATCGTGCCAACTATTGCAGGTAGCAACTAAGTGAGTGAGATTACAGCATCATACCCACGATTAATGACATCGATTAAGTGCAGTATACACCCATTGGAGGCAAAGAAAAGTCGCATCGAGTTTAACTGTTACCAACCTCGATCAAAACTTGTACATAGTATTCTGTTGTAACATTGTGAGGCCAATAAAAAACATAAACTACATTAGAAAAAGACAGCGAAATACCACGATTGCAGTCTATTGATGATTATATACTGATTTCTGCCGCACATCTTAAATGTTTGATTTCAAAATATAACTTCGACAGATTGCTTCTCAGTAAGAAAATCTACGTGCTTCAAGGTAATTTTATACTATAGCTAAGCATAAATCGCCATTTTATGAAAGCTTTACGAAGATTTTTGAGAAAATAAACTATAAAAAAAATCTCCATTCTCCAGTTGACTTTACCTGCGAAAAACTTAACGTTCCTTTATTTTGCCTTTATGCATTGTAAGCTGTTGGACCGTACTACATGGGATGATCATCCAATACGTAACTTCAAAGGGCTCCGAGCATGAAGAATGCTTTAAGCACCTGAACGATGCACGGAATATCTTCCACGTTGTCCATGCTGGATTGCGAGGAGGTTCATTTCAACATGACTTTAAATAGATAAAACACACACTCTTCCTATTGCGCAATCAAACGAAGCTAATTTTGATCAAATATATTGTGTCTTCTGAGCCCAGCCAAAATAACGTTCTTAGGCTCAGGTACGTGCCATTAGCATGGGACATGCAAAATAAACCAGCGTCATCTGGCGGTCGTTAGCGAATTTTTCCGTAAACCCAAGGGCGTGCTGCTATTGCACCGTCTACTACAGTTGGCACATGTTTTTTATCGTACCTTTTTTGCTCTGTTTGTAGTGTGCAGTGTATTACGAGCATTTGACTGTTATCTTCTTTATGCTGAAGATATTACCACATGTTGTGTTAAATATTTATGTTACATTTTTTATTTATGTTTAATTCATTTACTACATTTATTTATCTCTCAATTGCCATTCTGGTATTCTTCAGCTTGAAATATGGAATCCGTTTAGTATTTTGTGCCAGACTCATTTCTGGTTTAGTAGTTAGATCTAAGCGAGGGTGTAGGTACCCGAGTGAGTCTCACGATGAGTATAATTAAAATTAAATAATTTCTTTGCGAAATCAAAACATAAACTTTCATTAAATATATTTAACAGTCACTATTAATATTTTGTATGATTTCATACTTGTTCAAGTTAGTTTAAATATCAATTAATAAGAGTACAGATCTACACTTTTGATAGCTTTTGCCATCAACGTGGATAATTTGATCCAGGGTGTTACGCCCATCGTTGGTGTGTTGATTCACGGCACGCGACCACATAAACCATATTATGCAGTATCGTACGATCAATAGATTCTATTACATGTAGGTCCAACGCAAACTGAAAGATTCTGCAGTGCTAAGCTGTATTTTGCTCTAACAGAGGGAAGAATTTCATATCCGATGTTATTCATTTGGTACATATCTTTGGTAATGTCGTATGCTTCAACAAAATGCTGCAATATATAATGAAGTCGTTAATATGGGACCGGAACAGTTATCTTCCACATCATTACCTCGTCGTCTTTGAATTCGCAGTAAATAAAGTTCAAATCTTCTGCTAGGTGACGAACACAATTGAAAGTATTGTTCCAGGCATCTTGGCAGTGGCACGCTGCATCTACAGTACATAACTGAAGCCTATCTTGTGCGCTCCAAGGACACAGTGGATTATACGTTTCCAAGTTTCCTTCGCCCCAGTATTCAATTAGAATTTGTCTCTCATTTACATCGTGTCGTTCACCGTTCAGTGGCAGTGGTCGACCATCTATAGCGAACGGAATCTCCACATTGGCTAATTGAAGTATGGTTGGCACGATGTCAATCAATGCTACCGCTGATTCTTGCATAGTTTTGGGTTTGATTGAAGGGCCTCGCACAAGCAAAGGAACTCGAATATCTGTCTCATACGGTTGCCGTTTATCGTACACCTGAGAGAATTGTCCTGAAGTTAATCAAAAATGTACAAACAATTAAAACGCTCGTGCCATTCCTTGAAGTACGGGTGGGTAAAATTTACCTAAATGAAATCCATTGTCGGAAGTGTAAAAAATAAATGTGTTTTCAAGCAATTTCTTTTCCTGCAACGTTGTAACAATGTTTTCTACCATATCATCAACTGCCATCAATGTTTGCCATCTTTTGCGGTAAATAGAGTCGATTTCATCCACAAACTCCAGCGGCAAGGTAGACGGCTCCATAGTCAAAAGCCAATGTTTTTCTATTGTTTAAAGTAGAAAGAAAATTATACGTCTTCATTAAATGTGCAGTGTGTTACCGACGGTGTTATATTACGCAATGGACTGGATGATATGTTAAAATTTGGTGTTCGAACTGCCTTTACGTTTGGGAAAAGCTTTGCGTGTCTGTTGGCCGGAGTAAATGGTGCATGCGGAGCTGGAGGCGCAATCATAGCGAAAAATTGTCGTTCTTCACTCACTTTCTGTAGAAAATCTATCGTCTTCGCATTCTAAAACAAAAAAAAACACATCGAATTTATGTATTAAAATATCCAACGCTATCGGGTACACTGCAACAAACAACTTACCAAGTAATCAGTAAAATATTCATTAGAATAAGTAGACTTCTTGCCATTTTCGGTGACTGTAAAGTTATAGTAGCGCGAATTGCCATGTAAGCCAAACCACTGAGACCATCCCGGCGGAATGGTGTCGGAAAAATATTCATTTAAATACTTCCCAGCAAAAAATGTATCATACCCAGCATTAGACAACAATGCAGGTAGTGCTTCCGGTTCTATTTTTTTCTGCCAATGCGATCCATAGCATCCACCGGACAAGGAATTATTAGTTGCTTTATGATTGTGAGCATATTTTCCCGTCAGAATTGAACTTCGCGACGGACAACAAATTGGGGATGTTGTAAACTACATGAAGCCGATAAAGTATGTATCAGATGGATAAACAATAAGTACTGGCATTTAACAACAAAAACAACTCACGGCGTTGGTGAAAGTTATTCCTTCGTTTGCGATGTGGCCAAGGGTCTTTACCATCGGTGTCTGAAAGTTAGACATAGTGTTTCACTTATGTCTCTTTGGTACATCAACAATACCTACCATACCATGCAGTATGATGTCTTGATCATCGGTAAGTATAACCACGAAGTTATATCCGTCCTTTTTAGCATCTGCTTTAATCCAAGAACAACCACAACCCACAACCAACAGTAAACATACAAGCCTGGGATACGCCATTACACAACAAGGATTTATTGTTAAAGTATTGTTACACTAATATTCAGTACTCTTCCTTCAGTGGGCCACCGATGGCATTAATTCCAGGCCGACACATTCCTGAGCAAACCGCACGCCGACGATGAACAGTGACGCACTCTTCACTAGAGCCCTGAATGGGATAAACAAAATCCATGAAAGACCAGTAGGATACAAGAAAGGGACAAATGCAATGTACATCTGCAAATCATGCATACCATTTATACTCATCGTAGTATATGTTTTTGAAGAAACCGACGAATCCCGAGGATTTCTGAACCATTCTGTTGCGATTTTCACTAAATTTACTTTGTACAATTCAGCAGAAATCGCTAATTCTCGATTTTCGCACAATTTTCTTCTGGCGCGTGGTATTGTTTGCTGCGATTAAATTCTATGATGTTTTCTGAACAGCTGTCAAACTGACAAGAAACACAAATCATCGAATTTAGCTCCAAGGTATTTAAAACAAATTCAGTTACAAAAATGTGCCGCCCGGCTTAAATTTGTTTATTCGTTCAAAACGGCTAGGTCATTTTGCTTGTACTTATTGGACACTTAAAGTATGTAACCAGGTTATTCACACTAAATGAACACTTGAATAGCTTTGTACTCCGAACCGTGAAAGGCACCTTATTCTGCACCAGATAAAACCATGAAAGGTTACCAGATGGCAAATGTTAATGAAACCGCGTACAAAATTGACCGCTATCAATATGAAAATGTATTTCATTCCACGTTACTATTCACATCCTTTCTTCTAGTATTTTAAATTCAACTGTAATAGCTTTTCTTTGATTGTGCTCTCAACGTTCAGCAAATATTTCAGACGAATTATTGTCTCTTTGGCTCCATCCATATCATTCGACTCGAATAGTTGATCCAGCTTGGAATTAAGATCTTCGATGTTTACTGACAACTGTGATGCTATTTTTTGTAGCTCTTCCGTAGTTTGTGCATCTTCTACGGATTCATTCACATCCATCATGGTAAAGAGAAACTCTTTATCGACGGAAGTATTTTCCTCCGATATGGTAACGCCACTCAACGCAAGTAAATACTTGCCTCTTTCAATCGATTTCGATAGAGTCCTATAAGCTTTGTTAACCAAGGAGCTCCATTCTAACGCGATCGCTTTTTCTTGCTCAGATTTATGTGCAAATTTGTCCGGATGTATCATACTTTGAATATGTCGGTAATTCTGCACGAGCGTCGAGGAATCGATCTTGAACTCCTTGCTAATTTTTAACAATTCAAAAAAATCCTGGAACAATTAATTACTTTGTAAACGAAACTATTCCGTAAGCCCAAACGAAGTGCAAACTCGTTTTACTTACTTGTTCCTTCAATGTTTCGCGGATTGCGCCACAGGATGCACAGAAAAACATGTTCGTAACTTCGAAGTTACCACATTTCCAACACCGGTTGTTTGCAGCGGCAATAGCTCTGCGCTGTATTGTTGACATCTGAAACCATTTCTCCAATCCTCTCCTAAAATGTGTGACCACCAACATTGCTCCCTGAAATTTATACCAGTACCAAAATAACGATTTTGCTACAGCATTCTTCTGAAATAGTTCCAGTGTTAATTAGAAATAGGTTCTGCACTTACGATTTGTCGTCCCGGTTTTACAAAAAATCAACAATTTTATCACCTATTCAACATACCGACAGGCTGTATGCCCTGACCAATTTGACAACCAACGATCTCTTCAAGTACACCGTCATAATTCACACTGGGATTTCGCCAACGCATTAACAATCAAATATTCCTTCAACAGTTAAAGAAACAGTCGTTCCAGAATTTCGAGGGTATTGTTTGAAAGAATTAATACCGCAAAGTATTTTTGTATATGTAATAAAAGGGGCAAATGGTGCACAAAACCAACAAAATTTTACATTTAACACTAGCAGAAGAAAATTGTTTGACATTTGTAGGTACAATTGTTAAGAGCGATCTGGTTGATTTTGTTCATAGAATTGCTTAAAATATTACCACTTTTGCAGTCGTAATTATTAACCGTATGGCGAAAATAAATAGTCTTCCTCAAAATAAAAGCACGATTATTCCTGTCGCGTGCCATGACATATTAAAGCAGAAGATGAAGAAGTTTGACACACTTCGCTAGCAATCAGCCACTTTCGCGGAGACTTGATACAACCGCACATTGGCCGGCGTCTTCTATTGACGGGTGTCACAAATTTGTTTGGGCGCAAAAGTTCGGCTGTATTAAAATTGTGTCGATTTCTTCCGCAAAAAGTGTTATTTAAACCATTCATAGTGATTGGTTCGGTCAACGCATACCGTTATTATATCACCGGATCTACATCATAAGATATAACGATATTTTCTACCGGCAGCACTTGCTTCGTTTTGGCGTTGTAACGAAGCAAACATTTCAAGCGAACAGCACTCACAGTAGGCTTCTATCGTCAACTACTGCAATTGGCAGTCTACTACGTTCTCGAGCACCTCTGAAATAAGTAGAATCTTGAGCCAAAGATCCCGCTTTTCTAGAGAGTAGAAGCGCTGGACGATTTTGCTCAGTTAATTTCGCCATTGACGCCATCTTTGTTCAGGAAATGAGCAACAAAAAGCTGAAACCCGAAGAACCGGTTGAAGAAGTAAATGAATTTTCTGTCGAAAAAATTTTGGACAGCAGAGTCGTGAATGGAAAGGTAGCATATATGCAAAGATTATAGAAGGTGTGTTCAGCTGTCAGCAATTAACAATATCATTTCATTTACAGGTAGAATATTTTCTTAAGTGGAAGGGTTATTCATCGGAAGAGAACACTTGGGAACCGGAAGAAAATCTTGACTGCGACGATCTAATTCAAGCATTTAAAGAATCCAAAAAGAAAAAAGACGGTACATTAATTGCATTACCAAAATACTTCTTTTGTTAAAACTTTTGATTATATCATCACTATCTGCAGCCAAAGAAGAAAGTTCTGGAAGGAAGAGCAAACTGAAGGAACCATCGGATGAATCGAAGGTAGCTCCAGCTAAACGGAAAGCTACGGGAGAAAAGAAGATGGGATTCGAACGGGGTTTGGTCCCGGAAGAAATCATTGGTAAGTTTATTCTATCTCACACACTAATGTTTCAATTTGGTAGTTTGATTAAGTTTTGGTGGTAAGTTTTACTTACCTTAACCGGCGCTACAATCGCTTCGCGATCTTGGCCTGCTAGCAAGAGTCCTTTAAAACGCTCACGGTCGAGCACCGTCGTCAGTGAATCTATTATCCCGACCTTTCTGGGGCAAGCATAAACGCCATTATTCCATCTCAATTATGGCCTACCACGCCCTCTCTGTCCATGTGAAAAGGACTTTACGGGCTGGGTCGTCCGGTGTCATTCTCATGACGTGACCAGCCCACCGGAGCCTGGCGAGTCTAATTCGCTGTAAGACAGTAAGTTCGCCGTACCGCTCATTGAGCTCGTCATTGTAGCGGCTCCTCCATTGTCCTTCCACACATACGGAGCCAAAACTTTATCTGTGCATCTTCCTCTCGATCGTGGCTAAGACGGTTCCCTCAGTTTTGGACAAAGCCCATGTCTCAGACGCGTATATGAGTACTGGAACTATATAGGTTCTATATAATCCCAGCTTCATTCGTCGCGACCCGTCTTTTGAGAAGAGAAGTTTCCTCAGACTGTAAAATGACCGGTTGGCAGCCAGCACCCTAGCGTGTATCTCAACATCAATGCTGACTTTTAACCCAAGATAGCTGAATATTTGGACGACTTTCAAAATGCGCTCACTTATCTGTGCGTCACCCCTACCTAAGTTAGGATTTATTAACAGAGGTTTTTTTATAGGCTAGCGCCTAATGACTAGTGCCGGAATGTTACATCTATTAGTGTATTTTATTGACCGATATTTTTTTTTAATTTGGTAGGTTCAGTGGATATCTGTTGAGTAAATCTGTTGCCCTCCTTTTGAACAAATAGTAGTGTTGGGTGAATCTGATTCAGATTCTTGAATCTGAATGAATTTTTGGACTGAATAAATGAATCTTAATCTCTATTACAAAGTTTCATAAATCCTCCAACATTCTCCAAGATTTATGATTTCCACCTATGAGCTCATGTCCGTCATGGTGTCTGACTTGACGAGGACAGACAAATTACCGTTGGCAAGTGTTCTCGTGTTTGAAAATCGCTTTATTTTTGTGATGTCTCCAACAATGGCATTTTTTTTTTCGTTAGAACGGCCTGGCCGTATCGACTTATTTTACCACGTAGCCGGATAGTCAGTCCTTGCTACGGGGGATTGGCCCGGATGGGATTTTGGTCCGATCCATTCGTGTGAAGACCGGCGCGCTACCATCATGCCACCGGGCCGCCCAACAATGGCATAGTTGGAATAAAAAAAAAACACCGTACATTAATGGCCAGATTAATGGGCTTAGAGTTAAGATTGTAACCCTACCGAGAATCTTTGAAGAAAATGGCACCAAAGGTTTAAACGAAGTAACGTCAGTCAACACTCCGCAATATCTCTAAATGTACATAAGTCAATATTGATCGCAAATTGGTTTACAAATAATAAAAAATCTTATTATTTCACTGTTAAACTTCAAAGTTTCATAACTTTCTGACAGAATACTGTCGTGCATGTAACTTGTAATGCAAGGGTTGCAAAAATCGATCAAATTGTTGCCTGTTTTACTTTCGTATTGTTCATAAAAGCGTAATTTGAAAAAGGAACATCTACCTACAAACCAACTGTTTTTATCGTCTATAACACTGTGTATCCGCAGACAGAACTAACTATCCCGCTACGAGTAAATGAAAGTCGTTTAACCCCTTTGGCAGCCCTATGCTTTCCATTATGTTAGATGTTTAAATAATCTATGGTTGCATGATGTGTGTTGTGCGAACATAACATGATCAGTTTTTTTCTGAATTCCGGTCGCTGCTTTGCTTTTGATGACTGAATGTTGTATTATAGCTGACCTAAAGAGACGTCAATTTTTTTTTCTTAAGTTTATTAATTTGAGATTGTAAGTTGATCGGTAAAATATCCCAGAAGAGTTTATTGTAACATTAAATAGTGTAACAAACCTCTCAAACATAATTTTTAAATTTATTGCTAATGTCTATATTACGAACTGCTGTATTCTTAGGTGCAACTGATGACCATGGAAAGTTGATGTTTTTAATGAAATGGAAGAATGCAGCGAACGCCGATTTAGTACCTGCCGAACAAGCAAACGTTAAATGCCCGCAAATTGTGATTAAATTTTATGAATCCAGACTAACATGGCAGTCGGCTGAATCAAGAACGGAGGCGCGAGTGGACTAGGAAGTACCATTGTTTATAATTTATATATCTCATAACCTGCTACTTTCTGCTATGTTTACTGTTTCATCAGTTATACTTTTACATGGGACTTCATAATCAACATGATCAGCCAACCATTTTAAATTGTAAATCCGTAAAAATATCAACCTTGGTAGAATATTTTGAAAATATCCACTTATTCTTCGACATCCCTAACATTACAACAAAAATTTCATGATAGCTAACATTATTTTCCTATCTAAGTAAACGAAATACGAATATGGATGTAATTAGTGTAAAATAAAGATTTTGTCTTCATTAAATAGCTCGAATTTTTGTGTAAAATTATATCATCCCATGGCTAACGTAATCCCATGGTGAATTTCACAAATCCCGTTATGTAAGTATTTCGAACTTTGTTTATAGTAAATTTACTCAGCCTGTTGGTGTAATGTCTTTTTCACGACACCAATTTGTAATTTGACCAAAAGAACTTGGACCTACGTTGTGTTATTTGTTTTAGGTTTTTTTTATTAAGCAGTCTGTGACGTCTTTGCCCGATCGCTTCTGCTATGCTACTGAACGCTCACTGCAGGAGCACGATGCCCCAAACCCCGCATGATTCATCATCATCATCGCATCATTCTTTCACTGTTAATTCGCAGAACCGTTGCCCTATTGGCTGCTCAACCTGGCTTTAGCTAGAAAAGAATTCTTGTTAAATTTAATATGCCGTTCAACGTCTAATTAACACAAACAAATTCAAACACAGCCTATGTGGATATTTTAAAATATTTTTGTTCGGTACCAACCCATTGACCAAACTCATTGCACGTGATGTAGTATCGCATCGTAGTGGAGCATTCGGTAGTATAGGAAATCGTAGAAGCACCGATCTTCATAAGACAGCACAACTATCGAAACAATAACGTAGCACGCGCCAGAATGCTCCAACGTGAAATCCGGCAGGAAGTGAGGAACTACTCACGAGTAAGAAGCCTGCAGATATGACTACCAGATCCAAAACGGTTATTGGAAAAGCCTGCAAACAACTGATTCAGCATCATCTCTTTATCGGCACAACCTCAAGGGGTCTAGGCCTATCATTTCTGGTTTTCTTTGACTTTATTTACCCATAGATGGATAGTCAGTCCTGTCTCAGGCGGAGAAAATCACATATTCTGTGGAATATTGAATGCAGTATGAAACGGTTTCAATCCCAGAATCACTGAGCAACGCAGAAGCGAATTTTCAAACAAATAAGCGAGATGCGATTGTCACCGCTATTTTTGGACAAATTCATCAGCGTCATTAAACTGCTGGCCTGTAATAAGTCAGGCATCGGTCTGGCGAGGCGTGCCCCTAATATGTATCTGCTCAGTGGCGGATCCGGTGGGCGGAGTAGGCGGCCGCCTAGGGCCCCGCCGTGCAAGGCCTGGTGCTAAGCTAGTGTGGATGTCAGATCCGTTCAAATCTTATCACTGATTCTTATTTAACATAGTTTTAGACCTAGTGGTTTTTCAACAGTTCTCTCCCTTTCCTTGGTTTCGCGGATGACATCGATATCTTAGGACGTATTTTTTGTAGCGAGGTGGCTAAACGAAACGTACACCCGACCGACACAAGACCTTACGGACGGATTGGGGATCAATGCGACGAATGTAAAGTACCTAGTTGCTGAAGGGGATAGGGAAGCAGGCTATTCGTTGACGCACACTATTTCCACGTGGTTAAGAAGTTCTGTTACCTTGGGTAGAATCGTCATAACGGATATAATCCTACGCGAAATGCGACATGAACTATAGGGATCCATAGAACAATATCAACAATGTATATCAATTTTCTTCGGACAATCATGTTCTAGTTTATCGTAACAACAAAGCAGCATGCGTACGAATAACTTGAAAGACGTCGCGAAGCATTATTCTATTCTGCTCTGTTCGCATCCTCAACCGATCAATAGAACTTAATTGCCAATCGTAATAGTCGTAATTTGAATAGATAGAAAAGCAAAAAATTTAACAAAACAACCATTTAATATACTCCACGAAACCTAATATCAGACCTCAGAAACCTCAGAAAGTATGCTCAAGTTACAATCCACATTTTCTCGTTAGAACGGTCGTATCGACTTATTTTACCACCTAGCAGGATCGTCAGTCCTTGCTGCGGGGAATTGATCCGGTCCGTTCGTGTAATGACAGGCAACGCTACCATTATACCACCGAGCCGCCCCAAGTTACTATCCACATACAAGAATTTTAAGTTTATAGTCTTTTATAAAAGAAAAATATTGTTGGAAGATGTACGCATTTAAATAACTCCAAACAAGCATTATCGACTATTACAAATGAAAAACTTTTTGAGCACAAAATTGTACGTTGGCTATATGTTTCGACAAAAATGGCCACTTGACATTTTCGTCTACAGCGGCGTGGAATTCAGCAGCGTTCATGCGTTACCTAGGAAACAAAGGACGGCTGAGCAACCAAACAAATTGACGAGTTACGTGACGTTGGATATTTGGCAAGGTTATATTTAAAATACATTTTCACAGTATTTGATGGAAGACGTGAACAATAATTCTTCGGCGCGATCCTACCCAGATCGTCCAGCATCTAGAAGAGGTTTGGGGCCTACCAACAATTTATTAGCATCGGCTAACTCGGCCAATTCGGCAACACCCAGCCCTGTTGCTGTCATACGACCCGGAACTGCAATGAAGTGAGTGATTTCTGTTTGGTGTGGTTGATTTGCACCTCAAACTGATAACACTAACATCCCGAACTGTGCACTTTACAGACCTCCTTCTGCCTTGCGAAGTGGAACTGCTACTAGACTGCTGGCAAATAATGGAATTCCCATTAGTTCGTCAACATCTCAACGCATTGGGACAGCATTGGGAAATGCTGGAAATGTAAGTTTTTCTGTGTTTTGTTTAGGGTCATTTAAAACTATTGAACTATTGAATTTAAAACATATTGAATATAATCATTTAAAGACAAAATAGCACATGAATCATCAAAATTTCACTAGGTTGAATAATAACGTACGTCTCAATTAATTGCAGAGAATGGCTGAACGACCGATAACACAACATGGCATTAGCGGTCTGTCCACGTCTTACGGACGGCTGGGAACTGCTGCTAGTAGCAATCGTCAAATCAAAGATAAACGCTACTGGCATGCACTATTGCAAAGCAAAATTCAAGAAATCAATCAAGAAACGAATAAGCTTTTGAAAGAGAAAAAGTTTCTCGATCGTGAACGATCAGCTCGAAAGCTTTATGAAAAACGAGTGAAAGAGGCTGCAAAGGAATTGACAAACCTACAATCTACATTGACTTCGATGAATTTAGCTTTGGATAACTGTACCTCGGGTATGACCCGGCAGCATCTTTTGAACGAAACTGTAGCATTGAGAGAGCGAAACGAACATATTCAGGAACAATTGGAACTGATATTCAAACAACGACAACAAAAAGACAACGAAAATAAAGATCTTGAAAGAGAGACGGAAAAGGAAAAAAATAAAGTGATTGAAATGATCAACTCACTACCAGAGGAAGATCAGCATAAGTATCGGGAATATCAAACGCTGTCGGAAAATCTTCGCAAACAGAACGTCATTTACCACACCCAGATCAGTGAAATGGAGAAACAAAAGGAAAGATTGAACACTATGATCATGAATTCACAGACCCGCTCCGAAGCACATCGCCTTAAATCGAAGCTAAAAGAATTGCTCAACAAAAGGAACACTTTGCGTGAGGAGGAAAACAATCGTCTTTCACCAGCGCAAGAACGCGAAAAGCTTATTAATGACGTCCGCTCAAACAACCAGGCACTAGCCAGCATTGGGAAACAGTTGAAAATTGTTGAAGATCAGTTGATTGAAAAAAAGGAGACATTACAGCAGATAGACCAGGATCTTGAAGAAGGCAACTCTGAACGACACGTTAAGTACAAGGAACTTAAAAAGCGCGATGAAGTAATGTCTGCATTCATGGATAGTTATAAAAGCAATATGAACCAGGAACAACAAAGTAAGATGATATTGGTATGCTTACAGGTGCATTGATGTATAGCCAATCTATTTTATTCAATTTACTATTTTAGGTGTAGATACTTTGAAGAATCAAATCACATATGCAATTGAGCAAATTACACTGCAAGGAATTAACATGAAAGGAATCGGTGGTGACAAACCAGAGGGCAATGGCTTTACTTCGAAAAATGATCTTAATTCCCATTCCGGATTGATGAAAGAATATAAAAAGCTCGGCATACAACTGAAGCAGCTGCAAATATTGGAAAAGCGTACGATGCAACAAGTTAATTCCCTACGACAAGAAGAAACAGAGGCCCTTCAAAACATTCAAAAGTACGCTAATTTAGAAATACCACGTGCGGATGCAATTATGAAGATGAATGATCTCACTTCAATACTACAAGAACTGGAAGATAAAAAGCGTGTAACTGAGAATGTGGTCGATGAATCACGGAATAGAAATCACGAGATTAAGGTCAGCCTCAAAAGTAATGACACGTATCGGCAAATTTCTCATCTCGAAGATAAATTGGTCGATTTAATGAAAGAAAATAAAGTACTTCAAGAAACGGTCGATCAAATGCAACAGGTAAATATATATACCCAAGTGCTAGTCTTACAGTTTTAGCATAAATGAAATATTCCTTTTATGTTTCGTTTTAGGAAAATAACTACACAAAAACACGCGCAGAAGTACACGAGCTAGTTAACGAACATAACACACTTTTAAGCAATGAGATGGAAAGTATATCTGCAAACCGTTTGGTATAGACGACAGGTGCATATTGTATGATTATATTGAGAAGTGCCTAACCGATCGGTTATTTGTGTAGAGGTAATTTTTCATTCTTTTGTTAATGACAAACGGGAAGATGATATTTCTTTTTATCAATGATAACTTCATTTGGGATAGAAATCACATAGGTTGAGCCACAATCGCTTCTCCAGATCACAAAAGAGCAATTTTCCTCGGGTGTCATAGGTTGTTTAAAATAATGTAACAAAGAATATGGAAAAATGCGGATCAGTGATGTAATTTTAATCTCGCCGATTTGAACAACCCTTTCAAATTAATCAGTAAAAAATATCCCATTTCTAAGTCTACATTTGGCACAATCTATTATAGCAAATCCTGCATAAAATATGTATATTTCGCAAATATATGTTTTGCATAATAATAAAGTGAATAACATAAACGAAAAATTGTCCAAGTAAGGAATTTATTTAGGAATAACGCTTATCTGATGTACAGTAAGTTCAAATATAGGGCGTAAATAGTATTGAAATAGTAATTTTAACTATTCTAATATTCCAATTGAAAAATTAAAGTCAAGTCAATATTTTTTGTTCTCGAAACTAATCTTTATTAGATATATGGCAGTCTAATCGCATCGTCCATTACCTTCAAAAGATGTTCAATTGGTAGGTCGATTAAGTAAGTTGGGTATGCGTTGTACAGAAGCCAATGCATCGTATTTGCAACTATTTATTAAGGATTGCTACTTTTTGTAGATATATGTGGGACTTCTGGAAGACCAATAGCGACGATTTTTGTTACACTCGCTGTAAATATTGACCAAACAAAATTTCAGTATCTGATCGAATGCTAACTTGGATTCGATCAGTCAAAGCAGAAGCAAAGACTCTCAACTCGAATTTACGCCTTCTCACAAGAATTGCTTTGGACCGGCACAAGACAAAATGCTGTTAGTTGTTCATAGTTATTCATCGATCGTGTGAACACTGCAATATTCGAAAGGTTGAATTCTCGAGCTTCAACGAAATTCAATTTACAATTGAACGTTGGGGTCAATATCATAAAATTTTACGCAATTTGTAAGATTTAATGGTTTTACATTTAACTGTTGCATTTCGATTTGTCGACCACAACACGCACTGAATTAATTCGGAATGTATTTGATGGTAGCAGCATTGTAATCCCCCGTTCAAATTATGATTACGAGCAGTGTTCATGCTGCTAACAAACAACATGAAATTTCTTCAGTTGCTACGCAAATCACCTTTCTTGTTTACGCTGCGTTCAAATCATATCGCGATATCTCATCTGTTCGTCGCAAATAGTTGTACATCGTATTTTCACTGGGAACCTTGGAACGACAGTTCGAAAGCAAATTTCGATGTTTTATTTCTGCAATAAGCCGGAATACGATGTTTTTCCCAAAAACTTTGACAATTAATGGTTCAGTCCGTCAGGTTAGACGTGTGCGTGCGACTTGAAAACTACGAAAACTCTGGGAAAAGTGCGTTTTTCTTGTAATATTACTGTACAAATTCGCTTTCTTCATATTCTAAGCTTTACCTTATGTTTTTATGAGTGTATAAAACTACGGTTAGCTTCAAATACCGTTCGTTGGTTCTGATTAGTGTCGTGCGTGGCAGCTGCCGTATGCACCCTATGAACGGAGATTCCTAACCTATAAAATATTCTCTCTCGGCTTCAAATCACTCCTATTTGTGAAACTTTTGGCTATTTCACAAAAATTGATTGTGAAAACGATAAGGTCCATCCAATAACAACTAATTTTTGGGTGTAATTTTCCCCTATTCACAGTCCAACTTTAGCTGGTGTTACGATGTCTCGTTTCTTCGCCGGTGGTTCGGATTCTGATTCCGATAGCTCCTCTGATAGTGAGCCAGTGATTCGTCAGCAAGTCGCTCAGTTTACGGTAAGATTTTCGCTACCGTATGAAAACTAGGGTGATGTAAACACATTTCAAGAGTTTATTAATTATATTAATTTGATATTGTTTTTATGTTTACAGTTCAGCGATGAAGAAGAGGACGTCAAACGCGTTGTTCGGTCGAAGAAGGAGAAGCGCTATGAGGATCTATCGAATATTATTAAGAGCATCCGCAATCATAAGAAGATTAAAGATATGTCAAGCGTATTGACCAGCTTTGAAGAATTCATGCGCGCCTATACGAAGGCCTTGCCGGTAGTAATGAAGGAAGAAAATGGTGTTACGCCTCGGATTGTTGTTCGGGCTCTTGCCGAATTGGAAGACTTTGTTAATGAGAGCTGGGACGACAAAGATAGCCGCAAGAACCTGTCGAAGAACAACAACAAAGCGTTGGGTACGCTACGGCAAAAATTCCGCAAGTACATCAAAGATTTTGAATCCGATATGAAGCGTTTCCGTGCCGCACCGGAAGAGTTTGCTGAAGAGGAAGATGATGACGAACGCGAAGAAGAGAAGGGTTCGGACGATGAGCAGGAGAAGGTCGTGGTACAACCGGATGTACCGAAAGCGGTATCTTTCAAAAAGGAACCAGAGAAGGTAAAGCCCGTAAAGCCGGTCGATGATTCCGATTCGTCAGACTGGGGCAGTGATTCTGACTCGGACAGCACCTCTTCGGATGAAGACGCAAAGTATACGAGCATTCGTGACCGGTTCTTGAAGAAACCGGAAAAGGGTACGGATGAGCAGGCTACCGCTCCCTCGGGTGCGATGGGCGATGATGCGTTCAAAAAAGAAAAGAAGAAAAAGACTGGCGATGCACTAAAGAAAAAGAAGCCTAAGCAAGACGAAATGTTTGACGAGAATGAGGAGGAGGAGGAAGAAGGATGGAAGGTAGTAAACGGAACACGGTCCGGCGCTTCCGAGCAACCGAAAATGTTTGCTAAGGATGCTGAAATCGACACAAAACTGGTCGTAAACAAACTGAACGAGGTGATGGCTGCTCGTGGTAAAAAACGAACTGATCGAAAGATGCAGATCGAATTTCTGCGAGAGTTGCGAACCGTGGCCGAGACGAATAACCTTGGGCCGGCAGTCGCGGCCAAGATTCGTTTCAACATCGTATCAGCAATATTCGACTACAATCCAAAAGTTTCCGGTGCAATGAAACTGGAGCACTGGAGCAAACTTTTGGAAGAAATTCAGGAATTGCTGAAGTTGCTGCTGGCGCACGAAGATGTGCATCTGTCGGAGTCTATCTTGGACGAACATGAGGAATATGACACGGCTCCTTTTAAGATTCGCGGTTGCATGTTGACAGCAGTTGAGCGTCTGGATGATGAGTTTATTAAATTGTTGAAGGAGTGCGACCCGCACAGTAATGAGTACGTTGATCGCCTAAAGGACGAGGTACCAGTCACAAACATTATTGAGCAGGTCGTAACATACGTAGAGCGATTGGGAAATGAAATGGAAATCTGCCGTATCTATCTGCGCAAGATTGATCATTTGTACTACAAATTCGATCCAAACGTCTTGAAGAAACGGAAGGGACAGTTACCTGCCAATACCGTCACTTCGGTCGAAGACATGGATAAGCTTTGCCGTTACATCTACGCCAAGGATCAGACCGATCGGTTGCGCACGCGAGCCATCCTGTCACATATTTTCCATCACGCTTTGCACGATAACTGGTTCCAAGCGCGTGATCTGGTGCTTATGTCACACCTCCAAGAAACGATTCATCATTCCGATCCTGCAACCCAGATTCTTTACAATCGAATGATGGCAAACCTGGGCTTGTGTGCCTTCCGCCACGGTAACATTAAAGATGCGCATCTTTGTTTGGTTGATTTGATGATGACGGGTAAGCCGAAGGAACTACTCGCACAAGGGCTAGTGCCACAGCGCCAGCACGAGCGCTCGCTAGAGCAGGAGAAGATCGAGAAGCAGCGCCAAATGCCGTTCCACATGCACATCAATCTGGAGCTGCTTGAATGTGTCTATCTGGTGTCGGCAATGCTGCTCGAAATTCCGTACATGGCAGCACACGAGTTCGATGCACGTCGTCGCATGATCAGTAAGACATTTTATCAACAACTGCGTTCATCGGAACGGCAGTCTTTGGTCGGGCCACCGGAATCGATGCGCGAACACGTGGTTGCAGCAGCGAGGGCCATGCGACATGGCGATTGGAACTCTTGTGCCACCTTCATCGTGAACAAGAAGATGAACGTTAAAGTGTGGGATCTGTTTTACGAAGCAAACCGTGTTCGCGAAATGATGGTGAAGTTCATCAAGGAAGAATCGCTGCGCACATATCTCTTCACATACTCGAACGTGTTCGCATCAATCAGCGTACCGCACTTGGCGGATATGTTCAAGCTGCCGAAAAGCAAAGTCCATTCACTGATTAGCAAGATGATCATCAACGAGGAGCTAATGGCATCGCTTGACGATCCAACAGAAACAATTGTGATGCATCGCTCTGAACCATCCCGTCTGCAGGCACTTTCGATGCAATTGGCCGATAAAGTGACGAACCTGGTAGATGCAAACGAGCGTATCTTTGAAATGAAACAAGGTAACTTCTTCCAGCGTGGAGGCAACCAGGGCTACAATCGCGATCGCCAAAATTATCGCAACCAGAACCAAAATCAAAATTGGAACAACAACCGCAGACAGGATAACCGAAACCGTGGCAACCGCGGCAATCAGAATCGTGGTGAGGGGCGAGAACAGCGTGAACACCACCGTGATCACCATCGTGATCAGCGTGAACATCGAGAGCACCAGCGTGAATTCAGAGAACAGCGCGATCAAATGCGCAACGTCGATTATCAGAGTAAAGCCGAGTAATTCATTAGCGAACAGGTGCCAACGCATTGGCCAACATTCTGTTTTCCAACCCAGCAGCAGCAGCAGAATTACCCCAGTAGCCAGTAATATCTTGGCGCAACAAACAAATATCGAACACTTTTTCGTCTCACATTTGACAGTACGGTGACCCAAGCTTGCATGGAATTGTTAAAATTACGGATGATTGTAGAGTTTGAAAACAAAATATTGGTCCGCTTTTTTAATATTCTGCGTTCTAGAAGGGCAGTATTCTATCGATTATATATTATGCAAAAAACGTTCATAAAGGTACAGCTCCACAGAAAACTCAACTTATTAACACAATTGGAAACAATTCACCCAATAAATGAACGACACATGATTGCCATACGATGTGAACTAGCCGCACACCAGTTGTGTTGTGCTGTATTTGCAATCGTGTGGCATGTTGTCTCGTACATGGAGCAAAACGCAGACAGCGTCCGCATCATGTTTGCTTTGTGAAAGAAAAACATGATAAAGAAAGAATCGTTGAACATTATGTAAATTACATTAAAATTTACTTCTTCATCGACACAACAACCTCAAGAGGTCTAGGCTTGCCAATTTCTAGCTTTCTGGGACTTCATTTATCCGTAACTGGATAGTCAGTCCTGCGTACGGGAGATTAGTCCGGTCCGTTCGTGTGAAGACCGGCACCGCTACCATAATGCCATCGGGCCGCCCCAAACAACAGTTACTTAGCTTTGTTTAATTTCGTATTTGAATGAAGCATGTGTTGCGCATAAATTGCGAAAGAATATTTTAAATCAACAGTGTAATTTCTCGATACACCTTTAAAATTGCAACAATTACTAATTTGACACTTTAAATTTATTTTTTTAATTATTTAAGACATTTTAAATTATTTTTAGTTAATGGAAACTGTTTGCAATTGGGCACGAAAAGGGAAGAATAACTGCTTGTTAGGTATAGCAATCGTTACAAATGTAATGAGCCTCATTCTTTTAAGTTCTCGACGTGGCGTAATGGAGGCGCCCAGTTACACTGCGTTCCTCTTGTCCGAATATCTGGCTCGTAATCTCCCAATGGCGTGGTGGTGATTATATGTGGAACTACAGCCCCTATTTGTTGCCATGGCTAGGAAGCAGTAGAATTCGATTGAGGGCATCCAAAAGAATGTGAAAGAACCCCTAAGATACCCCAACAACTCCGCTCCGATCAATGACATTCTTTAAAAAATGCTCATTACTTTTGTTGTTGTAATTAGGCAAACAAAATAAATTTAATAGGCAGGCGATATTCTTTGTTTTATTTTCTTTACGATACTAGTATCTCTTCTAGATGGACGATTTACATACTTTCATACTGTCGTTGGTGGGGTTTTTTGAGACTGTAATAGTCTAACTTAATCAAGGTTTCTGAAAAACAATCTAAGTACAAATCATGTGGTGCCAACGTTTGTTGGAGGCCGTGATACTATCTCTTGGTATGGCTATGGGTTCAATAACTGCAATATAGATAGTAGTGTTAATTCAAAAATGAGCAACATGTATAGAGTACCTTACTAATATTTTTTTCATTATCATTTGTGGCGTTGCTTATTTGTTACCATACTCTATGCATGGTCACTATGCTATGATTCTTTAGCCCCCTTGCTGCTGCTCCTTTACGAAATTACAGAAGGGATCGTTCCAGCTGCTGTGGGATGTTTCTTTTCATTATTCAGTATCATTATGGACCCTACGTTTGGCTTTTGTTGCTGTATGTGTTTCTCGCTATGCGCTAGGATAAGTTCAAATTAGCAGCTGTCCAAATTAGTTTGCTCATAGAAATGGTAAAATATATAATTTAATTTCTAATTCATCAATACATTAGTGTGTGTTCATGGCAAAACCGGGGAAATGTACTAACATACGAAACAGTTTCGTTATAAACACTAGTTGAGCAGCGTCCCATTAATGCGTAAATTATATTGTCTTTAGAGCATGCCACTACTGTTACATTGGTTAACACTACAGATTTTGTTGATTACATGCTAGCAGATCCAAATGAGAGCATGGAAAGATATATGGCTATCGAACGCACCGCATCCACCTGTTACTTTTAACCGGTGTCCTCAACTGTTTGTGCCGAATATAGTGCGTGCATTCTGTGAAACGTGCCCTAGTTGGACAATCACTCCTTAAGCAGCCACAATGCACTGTTGACCTTTCGTCCAATTAGTTGGTTTGCAACACATCGTTGTTCCCTTTTGCCTGATCACTGTTTCTTAAGCTAAATCCTTTCCCAATTACGTGCTCGTGGCGTCTCTATCGTTCACCTTACTTCCTTTTTTATTTATGCTTTAATTATTGTCAATTTGGAGTGCATCACTTGCTCGTGCTGTTTGGGCTATAACTCACGTCACTAAACATGCAGTTTATCAACTTTTTAGAAAAAAAAAATATGCAAAAGCGCTCACCCTACCACGTATGGGGTGGGGGGACCATTAAACAACGGTGGTCATATGCTCTCTGCCATACACGCTCCTCCCTTACCCTACGCTTGTCCTCTATGGTGGTTCAGCATTTGCAATGTACGTATGTGTATATTTTATGACTGTATATGTATATGTGTATATATTCATTTACGGCTTTTTTGTATATAGATATTTATGTATATTTTGTATAATTGTTTGTATACGCTTATATCTTGATCTAACCGTCTAGCTATTGCAAGATGGTACTACAAACCGCACCTACCATAGCTTCCCTCTTTCTATACTCATTTACGGATGGTCCACAATTTATTTTACCGCATCTCTCTCACTCTCCCTCGTCCATGCTTTGCCTTGCCTAACCTGTTCGAGAGAAGACTGTTGCAGTTGGCGTTTATCTTTGTATTTAGCTATACCTTCTAGTGTGGGATTGTTTGCTAAATAAATTACAATCAACTAGACTTTGAAAATACGTTCAAACCCACGCTTCGTACTGTATGATGTTGTGTTGAGGATAGGAATGTTTGGAGCAGTAAGTACCAAACACATAAGTTGTACGGTCGGGGTATGTACACGCGACCTGCTAAGTTCTGCCTAGTGTGATGTACCAAATGAAACGTACACTGTGTTGGATGAATCTGAAACACTCTGTTCATCATGAGAATGCGTAGCGTTGTGCACATATGATCATGGATAAAGCTTCCTGCCATCATCGAGCCCTCTACAGTAAGAGATACTTGCACGATTGCTGCAACTTCTCTTCTTTACATGTGTAGCCTTTCGTTTTATTGCTGCTGTTAACGCCGGCGTTAAAGTTACTTATAGTCACTTATTGCTTACTATCCTGTTTGTATTGGTTGATGAAGGTAAACTAACGTTTATAGCTTCTTGTACCAATACAGATAATGTTCTCCATCTTCCACTAACAGCTCATCAACACCTGCAAAATAGTAAAACAGTATGGTAGAATTTCTAACGTACATAAAAGTCATCTATTGGTCGCTTTACCTAGTGGAGCTATTAACTGATTTCCTGGAGGATTTTTCGTATCCGGCCGTTCGGGTAAGCGATAAAGCAGCCAATAGTGATAACTGCAAGTGTAAAGAATGGTCACTCACTGACATTGGCAAGCGTTTGAAGCAGTACAAACAATACCTTTTTGGTTCTTCCTTCATTCCAGCCAGAGTGTGCACATAGTGTCCGTTGGGCCATTCGCGTGCTTCAAACGAAAATCTGCAAGTACGTTAACGCACATTAGCATCGCCTTACGCACGCACCATTATTGAACTGGCTCAAATTCATCGCATAACATAGTACCTTGGATCTATTTCTGCCGCTTGTTTCATGGCACGGAAAAAGGTGGTATTTTTCGGTGAAGTCAAATCGAGGAAATACTCTTCCGTTTCATTCGTACCCACCCATAGGGTGTAGGTGTATGAAACATTTCTTGGTTCCATTTCTTCTACGGGCGATATGCCGAGACCAACCGGCGCTGCCAGCTTGGGTTCTCCATTTTCGGATGGTTCGTTCGATTCACGCATCACATGATCACATTGTAGCGCCCGCACTGCACCCAACCCTCGCCAACCGAGGGCAAGAACAATATCGGCCGTTAGTCCAATGCCGATGCTAGGATCCTGCAAATGCGAACAGAATGGCAAAGAGTGCCGCATGCAACAGCATTTTGCTCCGGATTCGTTTTGCTCACCTGTCCATCCTGCAACGGTTCCTCCGTCCAGCCTCCGTCGGTCCGTTGCTTAGCCAACAGCCACTCGGACGCGGCAGTACGATTCCATTTGCCGGCCGGATCTGGTTCCAAATCCTGCAGGGCCTGCATAGCTAGCGCCGTGCTTCGAAGTGAACCAAAGCTTCCCTGTGGCCCTTGCAAGCTAGCCAACCCACGAGCTGGACGGCGGACGAAGTGCTGCAAATGGCGATGGCGATGATCGGTAACGATGCATCGTAATGCCAACAACACCATGGCGATCGTATCTGCAACAGAAATACAAATTAACAATTGTTAAGATTTAGACAAACATGGCGCGATTATTCAATCATAAAAATGAGGAACTCTGCATCCTGTCCTACGTACCGACGTCGTTAACCTCACCGCTAGCTATATCCAACAGGCGACGTATCTGGCGCTTTCGCACATGTGTTGCCGAGCTGCATATGGCAAGGGCGGTCAAAGCGAACTCATACTCCTGACCCTGATCATGCTCGTGATGTTCCAGAGCGGCCACCAAATCGTGTCCGTAGAAGTGGCGCGCATCCTTACAGAGCCCGCCCATAGCCAAGATGTACTTCGCAATGTGGTCCGTGTGAGGTAGCTTCATCATAGTCGTGGCGTGGTGCCGATCAAGCATCGTCAACACCTCAATGTCCATCTGTTTGATGGACAGCAAGTTCTCCAGATCCGATACCGCCTGTATAGGATTATCGTTTTCCGATGGATCGCGAGCACCGGACAGCTCCTTGGCCAGAATCACCATGTGCGTATCGTTGCCCCAGCTATAATCGGGCAATCGTTTCTCCCTCAACCAGCAGAGGGCCCGCTGTATGCCAACACTTTCAACCTGGTTGGGTCCTCCAGGTCCAAGCTGTTTTTCCTCGATCTGCGTAACGTCCACGGGCAGACTGTCGATTAGATCTTGACGAGCCGATGATTGGGTTGTCGAGGCGAAGGAAACAGACGTGTTTGATATGTACAGCGGCGAAACAGGCGACGGTTGTGCAGGTATTATATCGCTAGCTGGTGTGGTGTAGAACCCTCCAACGGTCGCACTCGGTTGAGCAATGGTGTAGGAGCCCGTTTGCTCCGTAGGAAGCGTGTTCAACTGAACGGTCGAGGTTGTGTACAGCTGATACTGGTGCTGCTGGGTCGTATGTATTAGACCCGCCGTTGTATGGACCGTATCCGGTAAACTTTGCACAGTCGGTGGTACGATGGAGGTGGCATTTTCGCCAAGTGCCCTACTGAGCAACAGTAGCAACGTACCTAGTGCTGTTGCAATTTGCTTTCGATGCTCCATTTCGTGTCTAGATGTTAGAAGAGGGAGAGTTTGTAATTAGTGTATTAAAGCTTTAACCTATACGGATGACAACATTTTAAATATTGCGTTAGGTTTGCTAATAAATTAAAGCTATAGGACTTCCAAGCCGCCGCAACAGTGACACCCATTAAAACACGTAAAAATATAATGCAGTTTTTTTTTATTCGTGAATTTTAGCGATAATAAAACCTTTCATGCTTGAACATTAAAAAAAAAAAAAATCGTGATCCCTTTAGAAAGGTGACCTTTGGTGGTGGATCAGACGTATGGACGCCACCGTAAACCGGAAGGATACGATGGTGCATTGGGTAGACATGGGAGGACTTAAACCTTAATAAGGTCGTTGACTGAGTCATAGGACTGAGCGAAAAAGATGAAAAAGAAAAGGTATTTTTCTTAGGAAATGATGATGATGTTTAGTATTGTTATAGGGAACAGAATTGTTTATCAAACACATCATTATTTAAAAACCCTCCTTCTCGGTGGCAAATCGTAATGAGGCTACTTTGCTAATAGAAGATAAGTATAAGTTTAGCAAATTTTAGAAGTTTTAACAACTGCAAATTATACAAGAATATATACAACGTTAATGTAAAATTCACGATCCAATTCAATTTACCGTAAGGTTATTAACTTTATTATCAAGTCTGGGACTTAATACAGTTGCAAAACCAAGTGTTTCCTCATACAACAAAGCCCACAACAGAATCGGCTCAGGAGAAAATGCAAATAAGCGTACAAGCCCAAACGGCAGACATTGACAGTGCCTGAGCAACATAGACACGGTGACGCGGCCTAGACACCAATGCACACATTTACGAAATCGAGTCGTGGAGGCATGCTATATGAAGTAGATAAAATCAATACTCGCCAAGGGTGGTTTGTAAAATGATTCATCCTTTGCCATCAATGCTGGCGAAGTATCAGTGACCAGGGAGAATGATAGATGCGTGGACTGAGCAAGCAAGAAAAAAAGAAGCCATTCATCGATTCTGCTCGACAAACCAATAAAACTGGTACTGTTATGGGCATGGAATTTTACCATAAGAAATATGCGAGGAATAAATAAATCAGCATGTCACTATCACAGAAAAGGATATAAACGAACCGGCTGATTAATAGCAACATAAGCAATTTTATTTAATTATCACCAATAGGTAAAGCATTTCAACACATCCTTACTGCACTAGATGTTCGAATGTACGGGTTTCAGTAAAAGTAAGAAACAAACCAAGTAATATTACCGGCAGGGATGATTTCTAGGATATAACATAATATCTACTTTAAAATATTTTATGTTAAAAATTATAGTGGTAGTGGATCCAAAAACCAGTTCAATCATGCATTTTGGCTGTACATTGAATTAAAAAAAGTGTAAATTAAAGCAGCTTTGCTTATGTAAAACACAGATGCCACAACTCCTGAATCAAAACAATGCACTCAGCCAATACTTTCCACAGTCGGAAATTACCGACCATGGGCGTATGCTCCATTCCATCTTCAAATGTGTGTGTGCGTGTGTGTGTGTTTTTTTTTATTTTTGCATACCTTTGCTTGTTTTACTACGATTTGGTGTGTGATAAGGGGGTTTAGGCCGCACAGCACATTATTTTTTCCTCAATATAGCACGATTTACACTAACAAGATACTTTTAACGCACAGACCAAACAGTTTTGCACAAATAAATCACATCAGCTAGGTCATACAAATCGTAGCAACCAACTGCCTTCGTACGATTAGTAGGACGCTACGGTGAAGCTTCTATGCAGGGATAAACTTCGCACGGCAAGACCACGATCGCGAACCATTTACCACAACAGGGCTGCCGTTTTAACGGTTGAATTACACCGCCAATCTCACTAAACAATACAGCAAATAACACAGATAATGGTGCTTCCGTTGGTATTAGGAAGTGGATACTAAACACACCCCAGTTTAGTTGAGTGCGAAAGTTTAAGGCAGAAAAGGTAAAAAAAAGTACCGTATTCCTTCGACAGAAGTATGACATGCGCATTGAACATTTTAACATTCTATGGTTGGCAGCAATATTGGTGTAATTGTTGTGCGTCTTTTTTGAATTCTTTGTTATTTTACCGGTTTTGTGTCTTTGGTTAATGGTGCAATTATGCTGTAAAGCCTGCTATTGTGTTAAAAATGTCGAAAATAATCGTTGGAGAAAAATATGTTCCTAAATGTGGAATATTAAGTAATTTTTAAAACAAAATTAATGCTGCAAGGAATGATAAAACATTACCATAACATGCACTTTTTTTGTGTCAAAAAAAAATATCGCCCATCACGTCGGAAAGCGATTGAACTGGAGAGAGCTTGCTTTCACTTTGTTACTGCCACTGCTTGCCCGAAGTTGGAGAGTGCCTCGTGCATGCACCCCCCAACGTAGTCCCTTTCTTGGCGTAACGACCCACTAGGTCATATGCCTGCCTTTTTGGCTTACTGATCTTATTTGACCACTTGGCGGGTTAGTCACAACCCTTGCTACGGAAGATTGGAACGATCCTGTCGTGTGAAGACCGGCGCCGCTACCAATACAACAGCGGACTGACCCCAAACAGAATGTTTCTTATAAATACTATTAGGCTTAAGCATGCATTACACGACATCATATGTTCATCTTAATTTAAAATTACATAACATATGCAAGCTAGTAAACAGTGTTAACTGTAATATATCTTGTGATTAAATTTGATTGAACAAAATAAAATTATTTTTCTTAGAAAAATCCTTCCCATTTTTCTTGAGCGGGAAAAGATATATTAAAGTTAAACAGCAAATTGTTGGAATTTAAAAGGATTTTTTAAGATCGTTGATGTGTTTTCGAATTTCAATTTTATGTAATACCGCCGAAGCTTACCAATAAACCGGACACTGTTTTGCACTTTATTGAAGAATTTTACTTTCAATGTTATATTACGAAGTGAAAATTGACAGCTTTATGTTGCTGCTGGTTTATTATTGTTTGTTCCCACATAATAGTCCGGAAATGGAAAATATATATCGCTGGATAACAGACTCAGGACACTTATGATAAAATGATTCCCCCGTGTTTCCTACGCGGGTAAGTTATATCAATTATTTAAGAGCACTTCCTCATCTGCACCCACCGGTGATGGTGCCAAGTTACCTGATAACGGATAACGAGGTACTCCTTCTCTAATCCAGTGCAAACAGTTTGATTTAAACCGCCTGCATGCACCGGTTTGTTTGAAAGGATAGGTTGGGAAAACTAATCAAAGACATGGAATATCGGTGGTGACTCAACTGTAAACCTATAAAAGGGCTCTCACGGATACGCAACGTATCAATAGTGTTCGGGGTAATAGACTCGGTTTATCAGTCGCTAGTTTCAGCCGTCCCACGCAGGGAGTGCACGTGATCATGGAGATATCGGAATCAACTAAAGTAGTTTTTTACGTTAGCCGTATATTCGGTCTTGCACCTTACGTTGTGAAACGCACGTCAAAAGGCCAAATAGTGGATTGCAAGCGAAATGTGTTGCTGGTCATTTACAGCGTATGCCTTGTGTTTTGTTTAGGTAGAATATGCACATGGCGCGTGGAATGGCAGAGCTAATCTAATAATGCGTTCCTCACTTTCGTTACAATCAAACCAACCGGTCAGCTGGTCTCACATATAAAGGAATATTTTTCGACGTTACTTCCAAAAAGCCCATACGGTAAGCATCGCTTCATATGGGGTCTTGCTGTGGGGATGGCGCAACCGGCTTGATTGTTCTTGACAGTGTTGCCCGGTATATGTAATGCACTAACAATGTGAAAAAGTTTCGTTTTCAGAATGAAAACGGCCACATCGAAGGTCGTGACCATTTTGGACGTATCGGTAGTAGTGTCTGCTTGCATTTGTGGCACACTCAGTGGTATATGGGGGTTGCATTTCGTTCGTGAGCTTAACCGACGTCTCATAGAGGTAAGGGTCATTTACAATCGGTATGCAAATATTAACAGAAAAGGTGACAACGATCAAACTTATTGCATGGCAGTAGAAAACAAATGATTGGATCAGTACAGAGGACAGAGGATAGCGTATCATACCAAGGAGTTCATGTATAAAAGATTAACAAAAGACGAATTTCTGAGGATGTTTGGTAATATGCTTCTTTAGCAGCATCCGGATCTAGAAGTGGCTCCCTAGATGCACCTAGGCCCGAAAGGAAATATTAGAAGCCCTCACAAGTTTACAGGCTTCGTTTTGGAAATGCATATTAATGTACCAGTACCAGTGTTACCAGTACAGCTCCCAAAATAATAAATATTATTTAAATATGGTTTTACCTAATCCATGTACTAAAGAATTCGTTTTGGGTATTTGGGTCTTAGTTATAGACGTTCTGGACCATTTCTGCCTAAAAGTGTTACGCCCTCTGTTGTAGATCATTATCAACTAATCGTTCGTTTCGCTATAACGGACATCAGAAATACTATATTGAGTAGGTTAGTGCGTCACTAATATATAACGGAAGTGTTAAGGACTCGATGGATTATTAAGAATGTTTTTTTAAATTAAAACTCAGACATATCAAGAAGAATAAACATAAACTGTAGTCGCCTAAAAGATGGTACTTAAACTTCAGTTAATGGCATTGATGAAAACTAGGTCAGGGCGAATCCAACTACTACTGACTAATCTTCTTTCTATAAATGCTTGCTTCAAACCATACATCGAGGCTGATGAGATACTAACTTTGTATGTGAAAGAGTGTAATCGAAGTCTGAGACAAAGGAGGAAAGGAATTCTCATGCTGGGGCTAGTCTGTTTCATCATCACTGGAGCACTCTGTAAGATTAGATTTGCAAGGTGCACAGTTCACAGTAAATATGTAATCCGGTTTTGCTACCATTTCCCACCGCAGCTCTGGACATATGGGTTTGGTATCGAATTGCCGACAAAATAAAGAAAGAAAACAGCAACTCCAGTAAGTTTTCTTATCGCTAATCGGCATTGCTCACAAAAAACAACTGTAACCGTTTGGATTGATTTTTTAAATAAATTGTAGGTGCAAATGTGCTGGGCTACTTTCCATTCTACTGCCTGTATTACATACTCATGATGTTCCATGTACTATTCGCACAAGCTGCACTAGGAATTGGGAACAGGTACCGCCATTTGAATGTGGCGCTCTATGAAATGTTTCCCGAATGTAATATCCTGATCCATATAGCTATTTACCACTTTTCCACATTTATTGTCTTGTTCTTTTACAGTTTACAGGACGCCTCACATCGAAATTTCGTCCATCTCATCCATCAATCTCGATCCGGAGAAAAATGTTTCGATCGATATTGATATAAGGAAATGTGTTGCTAATGTTACACATGGTAGGTATTTGCAACAAGTCAAATATCGTGTAACAGTTGTAGGAACATTGAATCCTTTTCTGTTGCCATTAGGATTTCAAAAAAAGCGAAGCCCTACACCGAAAAAAATTGTAGAAGATCTGGCCGAAATACATGCTTCTCTTTCCTATTGCATAGTTCTCGTCTCAAAGTAAGTGCTGTAGCGATACCAGCCGATATTCTTCACTTAATACTAACATTGTGTATGCATATCCATTTAAGGACCTTCGGAATAGCTTTACTTGCCGTTCTAGGCTCCTGTCTGCTGCATCTGGTGGCTACATCTTACTTTTTAATGGTGGAGTTGGTTGGAGATAAGGTTTGGATTTGTTCCAGCGATATCCATGGCCGTGTGTGACCATTTTCCTTCTTCTCTTGTGTTTTCATTATTCGCTTTAGGATGCAGTTTTTGCCTGGATTCAGGCACTGTGGTTGTTTATACATATCTTCCGATTTCTGCTTACCATTGAACCATGCCACATAACGAACGTGGAGGTAAATATTCATAACCAAACAATGAGGACAGAACAATTATTTTGCATATTTCAATATTTCAGTCAAATCGTACCATTACTATCATCAGCAATTTGCGAAGATCGTGCAATGATGTCGAACTTATTGACAGTGTATGTTTATACCGTAATTTGCATTGAAGTGTTTCAATCTTTTTTTGTTCATTCAAACATCTTTCTTAACCGCTCTACCCCATTGCAGCTCAACATGTTTTGGCAACAGTTAATAGCAAGCAATTTTTCTTTCACCGCTTGTGGCCTTTGTACAATCGACAGACGAATTATTACTTCGGTTTGTTTGCTTCGTGTCAGACTTTCTACAAAAACTTTCTAATTTCTAAGCTTGATTATTTTTCATTTTCAGTATTGCGGAGCGATTGCCACTTATTTGGTCATTTTGATTCAATTCAAAGAAGCCGACGACAATTCCGGAAAATTACCACATTAGGAAATTGTTTACTTTTATTACCAAGGAATAACCGAATATCGCCTGAAAACCAAAAGTATATTTTAATCACTTATTCTATACTAAGCACAACAGGTGAGATATGAATAAAACAAACTAGGAAGTAAATAATTGGCGCTAAGGAAAAGAAACTGTCAACAAATGATATTAAAACAATATAAATCATATGATGCATATTGATTATCATAAGAGCATATTGATTATCATAAGAGAGACTTTACATTAATGACTAAAGACTATCTAATACATCGACTAGAGAGACGACATTATGGAATTTACGAGGCATCTCATTGTAAACGTTCTTCCCAGCACATTTCTTACCGACGGTTAACAGGATACACTTACGTCACACTTTCCGGTGTGTAGATCAGTTACGCTGACATCGTAAGATCGGACGAAATAACTTCGATCATTAGGTTGCTTCGTCAGAACTCTAAGAGGGTTCTTCTACTCGACTTTTGGAGACATTAAGGCCTTACCTTGGGTAGGCGGACACTTAAAGCTCTTGAAATGAGAAGACGTAAAGAAGACGTTGAGTAATATCTAGCTCAGACGGCCCAAACAATTCTCCTCGTTCTGAGCTGCGGCATCTTTATTTATACTCAATTTTACATTGTGGTTTTTACTCTATTTGTTAAACTATGTGAACGGAAATGAGCTGAGCGTTCTTCTGCGTCTCATATTGTTTATGTTTTCAATTGTGTTGTTCACTAGTTCCGTGCAATTGCTGATTTTGTTATTTCTTTCAGGGGTTGTTTTCTTTTGTGTGGTACAATTTCTAATGGTGCAATTAGTATTCTCAATTTCTGTTACTATGAATGGTCCTATGTATAATGGGTCTAATTTTTTTCTGTTTTCGTTTGATAGGTATACGTTGTCGCCTATTTTAATCTGTATTGGGTTTGTTTTTTTCGTTTAGGGTAACTTTTATTTTTTCTTTGGCTGCTACAAGATTTCCTCTGGCTATTTCGTGTGACTTTTGTAGTTTGAATGTCATTTCATTATAGTATTGTTCGATATTGTAAATTGGATCAACTTTTTGGTTGTATATTTCTTGAGGTAAATGAGCTGTTCTGCCAAAAACTAATTTGAATGGAGTATAGTTTGTGTCTGTATGGGTTGTGGTATTGGAAACGAATTCATAAAATTTTGTTTGTTTTAATTCCAAATATTCAGAGATTTTAAGCTAAGTTTTTCTTTATTGTATTCTAATCCTTGGTCTGATTTCATTTCTAGAATGTTTCCGAAAGTAATAATGAAATTTTTTGACTAAAGCGCTTGCTATTGTGTTTGCTTCTTTGTTGATGATTGGTATAATCACTACATATTTAGTGCGGCGCCGGTCTTCACACGAACGGACCGGACCAAAATCCCATCCGGGCCAATCCCCCGTAGCAAGGACTGACTATCCGGCTACGTGGTAAAATAAGTCGATACGGCCAGGCCGTTCTAACGAAAAAAAAATCTAATCTCATTCTTGCTAAATTAGATGTAGGTTTTTCATACCAAATAAGTACACTAACGGTCTATGGTCTGTTCGTATTTTAAATTTTCGACCATATACGTAAGGCTTAAAATAATTGATTGCCCAGTGTAAAGCAGTTCTTTTCTTTCTCGATTATGGGTTTATTTCTTTCACCTTGAGTAAAACTTTTGCTTGCGTATGCAATGGAATAGTCATTTCCATCGGTTAATTGGGATAAGACTGCTCCGCATGCGTTATCTGAAGCGTCTGTTGTTATTATGAATTGCTTCTTCAAATCTTGGTATTACAGAAAATTTGGTGACATGAGATTTGGCTTTAATGTTAGCAATGCTTGTTGGCCTTAATCTGTCCAGATAAATTTAGCATCTTTTTTGATTAAATAATTAAATGGTTTTGATATTTTAGCAAAATTTTCTATTAGTTACTGTAAATTTCCTGTAAATTTTTATCCATAGAGGGCGCCGCAGTCGACTCGCAGAACCTGAAGGAGCCCAAAGCAGCGTTGGAGCGATGACCGGTGAGGCTGGGTTGACGACCGAGGATCGAATGGATATAAGCTCGAGCCGGCGCTCATTCGAGCCTCTTTTTTGACTAGCAAAGGCACAAGTGAATTTTTTAACCCTGATGTACCTACGAGAAAGGCTACCAAATAAACGTGTTAAAAGGACTTGTGGTGTCGAAGGAGTGTATTGAAATCGAACATTCGAAAGGTCTGTTGCGGTAACGCAACAGTTACAAAATGCAACAAAGCGTCGTACTTCGTCAGCATGAGCTGGTACTGGATAATTGTTAATTGTGTCAAATTTAGAATCATCGGGGTAAATTCCTTTGTCTGTTATTTTATGTCCTAGGTATGTTACTTCTGTTTTAAAGAATCTACACTTATTAGGTTTCAGCTTAAGATTATATTTTCTAAGACTATCCAAAACCTTAATTAGATTACTGATATAATGTTGGTAGTGCACAGTGCACATCCAGTAACGATTATATCGTCTATATATACAAAAGCAAGTTCTGGTGTTAGCCCGGCCATGGCTATCGCGATCATTCTCTGAAAACTATTTGGACTTATATTCAATGTAAAAGGCATTCTGGTAAACTGAAAGTGTCCAGAAGGGGTTGAGAATGCTGTAAACTTGCGTGAGTCATTTTCGAGTGGGATCTGATGAAAGCCTGACATTAAGTCTAAAGTACTAAAGTACTTGGCTCTTCCTAATTGATCCAGTATAGTGTCAATCCGTGGTAATAGAAATTTGTCTGGTAGGATTTTCTTATTCAGTTGTCGAAAATCTACGACTAATCTCCATTTTTTATTAACGTCATCCGATTTCTTTGGTACCAAAAGGATCGGTGAGTTGTATTATGATACAGAATGTTCTATTATGTCATTTTGTAACAACTTTTGGACTTGATTGTTTATCTCTTCGGTTTGAGAATCAATCTGTTTGTAATTAGGTATAAGGGGAATAAGGGAATAATCGCGAGAAACGATTACTTTGAATCCGCTTTGAAGCCGCTAACTTAACAAAAGTAATCTTCGATTTTAGCCGAGGGACTGCAGATTATAGAATACTATTCCGTCAATGGCCTCTTCCGACAAGAGTTTTGAGTGACATTAAAACTACTGATTATGGTTCACGATTATGTTTCATTACATCAAGGCTCATCTTCCGCACCAAATGTTGTGTCGTCACTTCCATTAAAACGCTCTCGGACAATTAGACGTTAAAACTCACTAAGAGATAACAAGTATACGCATGAAAACGACTTAGCGACTAAACACTGATGGGAAGGCCCCCCAGGATCGCGAGAGCGATCGAGTTGGGCCCGTACGAGCAGTTCTCGGCACACCGGATGCTTTCAGTTCCCAAACGGCAACGAGTAACGAACTGCCTCAGTACTTGAGCAAGTTGCACACAACACCAAGTAGTATCAATGTCACAAAGAATCGTAATGGCATAAACTCGTTCGACTTGAATTTAATCGCGGAATAAAAGATGTGTATACGGCCTGGCCGTTCTAACGAAAAAAAATAATAAAAGATGTGAATCCAAAAAAAAACAGTCCGGAAAAAAGATGTGTAATATACAAGAAGAGAGATAAACTAGAGCGCAGCATTCACAGGGATATTACGGTGTTGAATACCGCGTACAAAATATTCTCCCGTATATAAGAAGATCGTCTTACTCCATTCGTTAAAAGATCATCGGGAACTATCACAGGGGATTTCGAAACGAAAAATCACTGGTCACATATTCACCATACGACATATCTTATAGAAGATGGCGGAGCAGCAACTACACTCCTTCCATCTTTTCACAGCAGCGCACACAGCACACAGCGACAGCATAGCCAGGGTAAAACTTTGCGACGCAATGAGCTCTCTGGAATCTCTATCAAACTTATCAGACTAGTACGAATGAAAATGAACAACGTCACATGCCAGGTGATAGTGGATGGAAAACTCTCAGGGCCCTACCACCCTCGCTACACCCTAGGGTCTGCGCCAAAGAGATGGGCTAGCTTGTCTACTCTTCAACCTAGCACAAGAGAGGGCCATCCGCGAACTTTTCGGATACCATCTTCTATAAGGCAAGCCAGATCCTGGCATACGCTAATGACATAGACATCATTTGTTTATGGCCATCCTACGTGGTGGATGCTTACCAAATGATTGAGCAGGTGCCTGAAAACCTCGGGTTGGAGATTAACGAGACAAAAACCAAGTCGATGGTGGCACCATCAGCGGCCCTGCTAATAAATCCTAACTTATGCAAGGGTGGCGTACAAATAGGTAATCGCACTTCCTAAGTCGTCCAAAAGTTCACCTATCTTTGGTCAAAAGTCAGCATCAACAAAAACATTGATGTTGAGATAGGCGCTAGGGTGCTGACTGCCAACCGGTCTTTGTAGAGTCTGCGGAAACTTCTCCACTCAAAACACCAGTCGCGACGAACGAAGCTGGACTATACAGAGCATATATAGTTTCAGTACTCATATACGCCTCATGGGCATGGAGCAAAAAGGCTTTGAGCAAAAATGACGAAACCCTTCGGGAGGAAGATGCTCAGATGGATTTTTGGCCCGGTGTGTGTGTGGAAGGACAATGGAGGATCCGCTACAATGATGAACTCTATGAGCTGTACACCGAACTTTTACTGTCGTACAGCGGATTAGACTCGCCAAGCTCCGGGGCCATGTAATGAGAATGACACCGGACAATCCATGCCATAAAGTCCTTTTAGGTAATCCAGACGGACAGAGGAGGCGTGGCAAGCACAAATTGGGTCAAAATGGAGTGATGACGTAGTGCTGCGTCCGCTGGAAAGACAAAAAAATGGATTGGCAGACAAAAGCGCTCAATCGTTAACGGTTTAGAGGACTCATGCAGAAGGAAAATACTGCGAAGCGAAGTAAGTAAGTAAGTAAGTAAGTAAGTAAGTAAGTAAGTAAGTAAGTAAGTAAGTAAGTAAGTAAGTAAGTAAGTAAGTAAGTAAGTAAGTAAGTAAGTAAGTAAGTAAGTAAGTAAGTAAGTAAGTAAGTAAGTAAGTAAGTAAGTAAGTAAGTAAGTAAGTAAGTAAGTAAGTAAGTAAGTAAGTAAGTAAGTAAGTAAGTAAGTGTCCACAAATAGTATAGTACTTGTGAATACAACGGGATGAGATGCATGAGGTACACTGTTAAGGACAAAGAATATGCTTGTTAACCGCCCACAAAGAAGAGAAACATTATTTATTTTATGAACGTGCTAACACCAAAATAACAGAGAAATTGTGGAATACTTTTATCGGTTAATTTTAACGAAAAATAGTAATATAATGTTTAACACATGCCTATTTTTGGTCGGCAATTAACATTAATTCTTCGTTAAAATCAATGTGCTGTAATGTGCTAAGGATCCCGTTTACGTTTGAAAACCTACAGATTAGTTTATTTGAAGAAATGTAACAAATGTAAACAACATTAAAGTATTAGTTTCCAATTGCACTACTTGTTTACGTTTAAACTATCTGGCTTAGATTTCTTCATCCGATGACTCACAGGGCGAGTTTCCATTAGACATACAAATTTGTAATCGTTCCAATAAATCGGTTGCGACCGGTGCAAAGTCTTCCCAAAAATTATCCGGTTCCTTTCCATCGAATAAACTGTCCTCATCTGTAACAAAAATAATGTAGATATGAAAACGAAGTTATGAAAATGTCACAATGCGCTGACAACATGCATATCTAGTTTACCTAATCCTTCTGCCAACGCACCACAAATTAAGTCGATTTCCGTCTGTCCTAAGGTGGTCAAAATATCCGATGTATCTATCAAATAATTCCATACAGCTTGACATGCGATTCCAGCCATAATCCAATCTCGGTTACTAACACCTTTCTGCAGCAAGCGTCTCAGTATGATGGGTCCATCGATTACGCGGAACGGAAGCCTGCTCGACCAATCGCCAAGCATGTTCACCAAAACGCCACAGGACGTAACCATAAGTTCGTCGTGTTTCGATGTCAAACATCGCTTCAGGATCTTCATTCCATTTTCCTCGCAGAACGTTTGACGTATCGTAGTGTTCCGAGTCATGTTACCAAGCACACGGGCCACTTCCGAACGTGCCGGATTGTGATCGCTGTTGAGAATGACGCACAATGTTCCACAGATATCCTTCATTGACTCGCCTAAGCTTCCAGGATGCAAGTGACCTGTTCCTTCTGAATCAGTAGTTTCATAGTAGTACGATAGATTATGCAATGCTCCCAACGTTGCAAACAAAAGCTCCTCCAGTTCTGTGGTCTGCAAACAAACAATAGAAGGGATTGCAGCACACAGTTTGTAACGTGTGGCCCTCTTCCTCAACATACCTTTGCATCCTTCACCTTCAGCAGAATGTTCAAAAGAATTTCACCCAATGGTGACCGTTTGCTCATCCCGTAACCAACGTCTCCGTTCACGCACATGTTTGCTACAATTCGAATTAACTTTGTCAATACCTGCACGACCGAGTCGCCCATTTGATTCCTCATTGTGAAGCTCTTGTTTGCGTAGTACTCCAATGTGGCTAATAATGCATCACATGACACATCACAGCAGTAGAACTGAATCCGCGCTGTGTCCCAGCGGGCCATAACATTGCCGAGAATGTATCCCAAACGGTTGCACGTTGCCAAACCTTTCTCCACCGTTTGACAAGTCTGCGTAATGGAACCCAGCAAAATGCCCAAACGTGACGCAGCAACAGCCAACCGTTCGCAACATTCTGCCCGTTCCGAAAGAACGCTCAGTGTGCGAATAATGTTAGCTTGCACTTCGGGCTCTTTGATGCACATCTCAGCGGCGCGTACTAACAACGGTACAGCTTGCTCAATTTGAGCTATATCTTGATCTTCATCGTCTTTAAGCTTCGGTTGGTGGTTTGTCGGCGGGTTTTGCTGTTCTTCATGCTGCTGACAAACGCGTGACCCAACGATGGAACGATTTCCTGCCAATGTGCGTAATGCACCCGACAACTGAAACAGTGCGTGCAACGGTGATCCGGATAGTTGCGTGGTGGACGCTATTTCGTTTATCATTTTTAAATGTAACACCATCAGCTGACAGAGACCCTGTTTGGCCAATCGAACAGCTAACGATCGTTGCGGCAAGTTGTCCCCAACTTCGCTACCATTAATCGTAGTCGTAGTATTGTTGGTTCCGTTCGACGAACCAGTTAAAAATCGTACGGCTCCGTAGCCGTAAATGCAGGCCTCCGAATCGTCGATTGGCGATGCACGTCCAAGTCCGTCAACTAGCAGCTCTGAAAGAGAAAGAAAAGGGATGTTGTACTGCTAGATCCTCTCGAAAATCAAGCACATCATGCTGAATTACTTATACATACCAGGCACATCGCTGTCAATGAATAAATTATCGTTATTTTCATTGCGAGCTATCTTGAACACAAGCTTACAGGCTCCAGTAAGGTTGCTTCCCGTGACATTCATCTACAGTAAGCCAAAAGCCATTGAAACAATTTGCGTGCTAGATGCCCTTTAAAGTAATACAATTATTTCACTTACTGCCAAAACTATGCTAGCCACCAGTAGCAGAATCTTCGATGATGAGGCTTCGACCAATCCGTACAACGCTCCCAATACGGCACCACGCCAGCTCCCCTTAGAATCTTTCACTCTTACGTATAGTTCATGTAATACCTGTGAAATAAAATTGTACGATCATATACGTACGAGAACCACAACTAGTAAGGGACTTACGTACCGCACTTATATGAGCCACTGTACTTTCATCGCATTCTTTTAAACCTGAATATGCTTTCAGCATCTCCAACAATGATTCCGTCGAGGATTGCAGAAGCAAATCATTACTTCTTCTGAGCAGTTTCGATTGATCGTCATGCGCATTCTAACGATGGTGCAGAAAAATAAATACCGGCGGTGGATTAACGATTATTCGATTCAAGAAAATAATTAATTTCAGCAGACTTACTTTACGAGCATCTGTTGGTACTGTAATTGAAATAGCTGTTGGTATTTTCTCATCAAACGACTGTACCTGGCGCCTTTTCAAGGGATGATTCTTCACGATACTACTCACTGCACCATGTGTTGAAAGAGATTCAACTGGTTTCTTCGACTGTTTCAGTGAGTTCCCATCCTGCAGATCATAGTCGGTAACTGAGCGAGATCATATAAATGATATTGTATATTAGTACATTAGCGATTGTCAATGTATATTGCATAGCAGTGTTTAGAAAAGGATTATTTCATTGAAAGAACTCGCAATCAGGTGTTTAGCTAGAGGCTTTGGATTCTGGGTTTTGAATGGCACACGAGATATGAAACATGAAACAGTGAAAGGCGTCCGTGGCAGATGTTTCGATTGATTCGAACAGCTGTTACTACCTCAAGTGTAACCCAAAATCGTCTATTCGCCCAAGATCTGTACACGACAATTTGTGCAACCAGCACATGCCAGGTACAAACATCAACCGGAAAGTAATAATGTAAACGAAAAGATTTAGTCTTGGAGTCCGAGAGACTTCAATGCTAAAGTGGGTAAGAAGCTCACACAACATGCAACACATGTAAAAACAATGTGCTGGTAATCACTTGAGGATTATTGGTAGCGGCGCAGGTCTTCACACGACAGGACCGGTCCAAAATCCTCCGTACGCACGATTGATTATCCGGCTACAGGTAATTAAAATCAAAGAAAACCAGAAATGCTAGGCCTGTTAGACCTCTTGAGGTTGTTGTAGGGATAAGGAAGAAGAACAAGGTAATAACCAAACAAGAACAAGGTTTAAGTATACGGAAATTGAATATGTGTTTTATTCAAATTCGTAGCAATAAACTATATATTTATAAGAAATGCCACATTTGCTCATCGGCCCATGCAGCCTATTTCAATTTGGCTACTACTTCAATAAGCTTCCTGGATTAAAGTATAGCAACTGCATGGGAAATGTGGTGTTTAAGTGCAGTCAGATACGTTCAGGTTGCATTTGGGTCACATTGTGTCAAGGATTGATCCACTTTGTTGTTTACAGTAGAAAAAACAGTGTCGTGACGAATGACTATTTATACGTCCAAAGCTTTGACACAACAGCTTCTGGACACTGGCAAGACGAACTATTAAAATGGCACCAGACCATCTAAATCATCCATTTACGTCAAGGACGTAGAAGTCACGGTAGGCAAAGACTGAAAAACTACCCAAATTAAGTTGAATTGATTGATAGGCAATTGAGTGGACTTATTGCGTTAGAGTAGAGTAGAGTAAAGAGTAAATTACTTGTATAATACGCTGGATTCAGTTCAAATACAATGGATGGTACAATTCACAAGAGAAATGAATTGTTTTATAAGCGGCACTATTTTTACATTCACATTTGATATTCATCGATTAGGCCGTACCGCATTGCACTGCGCCATACGCAGTGACATGTAAACTACAATCTAAATCAGGCCAATCGATGTTGGAACTTGGAGGTAACTGGTAGTTAATACTACAGCTTAAAATGATGCAATAGTCCGATTCTTGTTTCTACCTCAAACTATAAGTACACTTGAGTAGGCCCTTGTTTTTTCGAGCTTTCGTAAGAAACCAAAATGCCACGTGCATTCTATAGGCTATTCCGTAATTTAACGTATCCTTTTAATACTTACCATTTTCTAATGAACCAGGCAACTTTTGCTGAATACTGACGAGGGCCGGAAGCTTTTCTCTGCCTATAGGCACAGCTGCACTATGTCCAGCGCCATCACTTCCTGTACTACTGATTCCCTCAACGGTTTCCGACCGTGTGGAGGTGGACGCTGCAGAACCATTCGGCAGGATGGGTTCTAGCGAGGGCAATGCATGGGTTCCCTGCTGTAAATACTTCAAATTTATTGCACTTGGTGGTCGCCCCGGAGGAGCAAGCCGACCGTACAGTTGCCTCCTCGGTTCACGTGGTGTGATTGGTCGGCGGGCAGACACCAACCGTGTGCCTCCTGTACCGTACAGAAATGGTGCACATTTGCATAGTTATTAAAAACCGGAATTATAGAAACAAAATTAAAAAGGGGCAATCCACGATCAATGAACACTCATTACCTCCGGCTAGCATGCTTTTAGCTTCACTCACTATCTCTGCACTGGTTTTACGTACTAAGCGGCCTGCACCTTTCGACCGCTGGTTTGTTAATGGAAGGCCACTGCTCTCCACATTTCCGCAGCCAGAATGCTGGCGCGAGTTTTCCATCACTGTGTTCCGTGCTGCTTGCTGTTCATACGCAACAGCTTCAACCAAACGTTTAATCGAACCGTCCCCGCTATCGACGATCAACTTCCGATTAATAATTCCACTTTTCCATTGTAAAATGAGAAAATTAAAATAAATGAATTGTTACTTGTTTTTAATTAAAATATCGTCCTGCCGGAACTGTTCCACGCGTATCTGTGCTGCGGAGAAAATATGCACATCAAACGCTCTCCGGTAAGCATGCGTCAGTTCATTGTTTGGTTGCCATAGCAATCAGTTATCAAACAAAAGCTTCGACGAGTTCAATGTTCTGTTTCAAATAGGAATGGATACTTTTCTATGAATCAAAATATATTTTTTTTTAGAATACTGGGCAACCGGTTGTGGCTTTGCGATTGGAAAATTTATTCGATTCGAATTATTGTTATGTAGCTGAGTAGTCTTTTTTGCGATCGGAAGCTGGATTCCGTCATTTGAATCGTTCAATAGGAGTCCGTTTTGGCTTTCTTTTTTAACACATGAAGCAAACAGCGCCATATCCCAACAGCATGTCATGATGCTAGTGCTAATTTAATTTGTTCATTTAACAATGGGATCATCCTAGAGTGAAATTCTTCTATAGAAGGTCAAGAGAGTGCCATATTAGGAACGAATAACCCCAAGTTTAGGAAATAGTGAGATCTATCTCACACCACAAATGAAACAAATTATCGATCAGCGATTGAATAAAAGCAGAATCGTAAGACTTGCCATTATTTATTAAAATTACTCTGCTATAGGGTACGATCCGACGCCTTTTGAAGGTTCCACAGGTTCTTCTACTCAACTCTGTAACAATTCTGTAACATCCTCGCCGTGCAGGGGAGTGCTAGTCATGAATCTCTGAGGATTCGTGAATCTCTGAGAATTCATTAAGGATTCGTGAATCTCGAGGATTCATGAATCTCGAGGATTCATGAATCTCAGAGGATTATGTTTCCGGAGGGATTCATGAATCTCTGAGGATTCGAGAATCTCTGAGAATTCATGAATCTCGAGGATTCAAAAATCATTGAGGATTCGTGAATCTCGAGGATTCATGAATCATTGAGGATTCATGAATCTCGAGGATTCATGAATCTTAGAGGATTCATTAATCCTTAGAGAGTTGACTCCTGAATTGAATGACTCCTCGTTAAAGATTCATATGAATGACTCTTCACAAAAGATTCAATAAGCACAACACTAAATTTATCCAATGTACCCAATGACCCCATGTACCAAGAATACATTGATAGTCTCAGTCTAAATGAGCATAGCGACGATACTGGTAATAGATTGGTCCAGTTCGTAGTAGCAAACAATCTGGTTGTTGGAAAATACAAAAATACAAGATTAAAAAATTATAGTACAAAGTACAAAAATCTCTCGCCAGGATATCCACAAAGCCACGTGGGTATCGACGGATGGAGCCACCAGCAATCAGATCGCCCACATGTTGATAAGCCGCCGAAGACAATCGAGCCTGTTAATCGTCAGAACATATCGAGGTGTCAACATCGATTCCGATCATTATTTGGTTCCTCTAGTGATACGTTGCAGAACCGTCCGCCGCATACCAGGAAGGTGAAGTAAACACGCAGGTTCGACTCAACACGGACTCTCTAAAGGACTGTGTTGTGTTGCTAATCCAACATTTATGTCTACAATTAAAAGTTAGCGTAATAACCACACACTAGAATTTCTCCAACAGACTGTAATGTCCAAAAGGCATTCGCAACCGCCATAGGTGAGAGTCTGCTACCAGAATGAATACACAACTACGCCCCCATAGAACGCGAGCATGCGGACACGGCTCAGGCGGGAGGAGAAAAAAGTTCACCGAAAACACCGCAGACGTCAGAGTGCGTTACGGATCCGGAAGAAAGTTTTACCAAGAGATAGTAGAGAACTTCCGGAAGTAGCAGTGTGCGATATATTATACAAGGTGTCATGCGAAGTGCGAGTTTTGACATCCGGGGAACGATTTTTATCCGATCTCTCCAATTCATAGGCTTCGCGAATGACCTCGACATCATCGGACGGACATCTGCGGTGGTGTGCGAGGCGTACACCCGACTTAAACGCTAGACCGATAGGATTGGATTGAGGATTAATGCGACGAAGACGAATTACCTGGTTGCCGGAGGCTCTGTTCGTAATAGAGCCCGACTTGGAAGCAGGGTATCAGTTGACCGCGACGATCTCGAGGTGGTAGAGGAGTTCTGCTACCTTAGTACGATCGCAACTTCGGACAACCTAAGCAGCGAAATCCGAAGGCGCATTGTTCAGGGAAATCGTGCCTACTACGGGCTCCACAAACTCCCACGATCCAGAAGACACGAAATACTCCAGCAATACACGAAATGCGCGATATATTGCACACTGGTACTTCCGGAAGTTCTCTACGGCTGTGAATCTTGGGTTGTGCTGACGGAGGACGCTAATGCACTCGCTATTTTCGAACGGTGGGTGTTACGGACTATCTTTGGCGGTGTGTGCAAGTTTGGCGTGTGGAGAAGAAGAATGAACCACAAGCTCGCTGAGCTCTTTTGGGGAGCTGATATTCTGATGGTAGTCAAAGCCGGAAGGATATGGTGGTTGAGGCACGTGATGAGGTTGCCGGATTCATGCCCTACCTGAAAGGAGCTCGTCAGCGACCCAGAAGAGAACAGCGAGTTCGGTGGCTGAATCAGATGGAGTCGAACCTGTCGAAGATTGGTTGCAGCCGTGAATGGAGGAATGCAACCCTGGACCGAGTTTCTTGGAAGTGGATGGCCATGTCCAGACGACGTGCTCAGCCCTGAGTAAGCCAAGAAGAAGAAGAAGTGTGCCTTGTGATTAGATTTTTTGTATCATATACCCCATATACAAGTCTTGTGCCATTCGCTGAAAAGTAGTTGGGAACTATCAGAGGGGATTCCGAAACGGAAAATCAACCACTGATCAGATCTTCACCATGCGGCAGATCTGGGAGAAGATGCCGGAGCAGCAGTTACATTCCTTCCATCTCTTCATCGACTTCAAGGCCGCATACGGTAGCATAGCCAGGGTAAAACTGTACGACGCAATGAGCTCTTTTGGAATCCCGGTCCAACTTACCAGACTAGTACAAATGACAATGACCAACGTCACATGCCAGAGATACCGCCAAGGATCTGCGCCAACGAGATGGGCTATCTTGCTTGTCTACTCTTCAACATAACGCTAGAGGGGACCATTCGCGACTTGAAGGTGGAAACTTTTGGGGACCATCTTCTATAAGTCAATCCAGATCCTGGCATACGCTGGTCATTGATAGACATTATTGGTTTACGGCTGTCCGACGTAACAGATGCTTACCTAAGGATTGAGCAAGCGGTAGAAAACCTCGGGTTGGAGATTAACGAGGCAAAATCCAAGTCGTTAGTGGCACCACCAGCGGCCCTGCTAACACATTCTAACTTACGCAGGGATGACGTACAAATAAGTGAACGCTTTTCGAAGTCGTCACCTATCTTGGGTCAAAAGTCAGCATAGATGTTGAGATATGTGCTAGGGTGCTGCCTGCTAACCTGTTGGGAACACTACAACAGCGGGTGAAATGTCTCAAAGATCTGTCAGATAGCGCCAGGGCAAAAGAAAAACAACACAACAATGGCGAGCTCTATGAGCTGTACGGCGAACTTACTGTCGTACAGCGGATTAGACTCGCCGGGCTCCGGTGACCTGGTCATGTCATGAGAATGACACCGGACGTACCCAGCAAGTAGGCTCTAAGCTGCAATGAATCATTCTTTTTCAGAAAGCTTGGTACTATTGATCATCCGAGATAGTAGATCCGCCTAGCCCAAATTGTTTCGTGAAGATATACTGAATTTCTAAATCGTAGTTCATCATCGTTAGTGCTGTAGCATATCTGCTAAACAGCTAACTGTAAAACTACATAGAGTTCATGAGTTCAATTTATGGTATTTTTCGGACCAGCGGATGGGCAAACTGCTAAATCAAACCTTCGAAACATTTGGAGTGCCAGAAGTAATTGCATCCGACAACGGTACTCAATTTTCAAGTAACAAAATTCTGCACCAGCCAAGGTATTCGTCATTTGCGGATACCAATACAATGCACAATCGTACAATGTCAGAGAATATACTTCATCAAACAGAAGATACAGTTTAACGAACGGAAGGAAATGTTCAACAACCGTATGCAGAATCTTAGATTAATTCTTACCGTATGAAGATTAGTGTCTGAAGCCTACGGACGCAACGGTACCCCTGGGATGTTATGGATTAAGGTGAGCAATCTTCGGATTCCTATTAGATTTCACTGTTTCAAAAGTTTCTAACAGTTTTCAATACAGTTGTTGGACGCGGCTCGGTGGTGTATTTGATAATGTCACCGTCGCCACACGACAAAAGACAAAATCTTACTTTTGGGTACTACAGGTTTATAACAAATCGGCCAGTCCAAGCGGACAAGTTCCGGACGGTTCTCCCGTGGCATAGATTGATTATTACTTCCGGTTACTGAAAGGTTTATGGGGGTTTTAATAAATCGGTACAAGAGCCTAGTCACTCCATCGAAGATAAAAAGAAAAATTCTCACTCATTTTTACCAGTAATTTTACAGCATTTTTTTATCTATAAGTTTTTCCTATTAGTTTACCATTGTTACTTACCATTGTTGTCGAGCGAATGTTTCCTCCAACTTCTTGCATGATTTGCTGATGTATGCGTTTTGTCTAAGGGTTTTCTACAGTTTCCACTGGTTTCCGAGACCTGTTTTTTTGTTTTCCCCTCAGGTTTCATCAGTTGTGTCTGCTGTCTTCTCATTAGTGTGTAGTTCTAGTTCTATCGAATCTCAACCTAAAGCATTCAAATGCAGGCTGGATTTCCCTTCAATAGTGCTCGTATGCTCTCGTCGCATTGCAAATGAGAAACGAGACACATGCTGGAAGATGTTTCTATGGTTGTTTAGGGAAATATTCGTACTGTTATAGTAGGCATTGTGAAAACTTTCCGCTATGCAATAACTTTGTGCAACTACTAACCAAAAAAGCTCTTGGCCATCGTAACTTTCTATAACCTTTATTTACACGTAGTTGACACGTACACGTGAATCTTTCGGAACAGCGATACGCATAGTACTTTTTACCAGTGCTCTCCTGTGATGGCCGATTTCACTACCACTAAATAACTGGAACGATTCTTCGTAGATGTACAATAAGATGAGAAATTATAGTCAAACAAATAATAACGATAAAATATTCGTCTTCGTTAAATGTAAATGCAATTGTAGCTATGTCACCAAAACTACACATTTCCTGCAGAGTGTAAAAACAGACACATGGTTTTACCTTAAATTTCGTTATTTATTAAGAGACGAACTTGTGTTTATGTATAGTATAATAATTATGTACAATGTTAATGTTCTACCAAAAGTTTATCTCTTCTACGAATCCAAACAATCATAACTAATTTAGCTAAAAATAAACATTAATTTGTTTGATTTTTTTAATTTTCATAAAACATTATTTCCATTTTCAGATACATTTACCAAAAGCTTATACACTGTGTTTTCGAGATGGAATGAAACACCGATGGAATAGGAATTTGTTAACCGCTTTTCCGTATAAATTCTCTACAATACCAATACAATTGCCACAGGTGAGTTTTTTTGCTGTATTCAACTTGTCGCATTGTAGTTAAGTTTAGATTTTTTGAAATTTTTTATTTTAATCTGGATATATAACAAAAAATCTTATGAAGCTGTTGAATTTAAGTCTATCTGATTCGTACATAAACTGTAGAAAACAAGATGCATTACACACATTAAATGTTCATAAATTCACGAACTCAAATTATGTCATTGTAACTAAAAGATTCACTTATTTCATACCCACTGAATTGAAATGCAATCTTGGAATCAGATCACATTTGCTTTATGGTACGGAAATGGTAAATGAATTCTACAGATCGTTGATAAATACTGAAGCTCTAGGTAAATTAATACCTAAACAGCATATAACATACTTTCGTTTACATCTGAAACAGAAATGTGATAAATGTTCCATAAAGACATTATCACAAACATGCTTTTCCAGTTAGCATACTTATTTTTAGATTTCAATTCCAATAAACTTCCACCACAGCGAATTCAACTCGATCTCTAAACACAGTGTTACGCACAGTAAACGAAATTGTACAGCTGTAAAATACCGAAAGACAAATAGCATTTTTCTGCTTAAGTTAGCACGTATTTTGGTCATTTGTCTGGAAAAAGGTTGAAGGATTGGCATTAAAATATATAAATCCTTAATAAGGTATAGTTTTACTACAGGGTGTCTGAGTTTAACTGCAACTTTGTTTAAATTGTAGCTACTGCCAAAAGGGAATAGTTTATGCACTCAAACGATTACCCATACGTTGAGTGGCCACGGTCTAAAGGTTTTAGTTGTGCATAGTTGTGGAAGTTACAAAAAACATAAATTGCTAATAATTGTTCTCAAAACTATAATTTTGACCTATATGACCAATACTATATTTTTGATAATTTTGAAATAATAAAAGTTGCAGTTCAGATCCGAAACCCTGTACATAATGAAGAGGCCCTTTTGTGATGATCACTGGAACCTATGCAATTGCACCAATTAGGTAATGAAAAGTGAGAAAAAAAAACCTCCTCGATAATAGCAACGCTAGAACATATCAAAACAAAATCATTCTGCACATGTACGGAAAATTACTAACTCCATGCTAGAGCTGTTTTAGATAAGATCTCGAAACCCGTTCGATAAGCTCTTGGATGTGTGCTCTCATATTTCCGTAAAATGTGCCATAATTAGTTGCTGCGTTTCGTAATTTTCGTGATAAATATTTTGCTCTAGTTTTAGATTTTACTTATTGCGCTAGTATCTGCTATAGCATAACTGCATCAAATACGCGAAGATTGCTTTTGATTAACTTCTGCTGATGGCAATTTTTTTGTTTTGCTTAGTGGTTGTGCCCAAATGTTGTTGAATATGATTCTAAAATGAAGAAATGCATTGCACGTTAACACATTAGATTCTTTACACAAGAAAGATAAACAGAAAAAAAATGTACCTTTAGTTCCGTGTCGTTGAAGTATGCTTTATCACAGTGGGGGCATTTGTGACATTTCGGCTTTTTGTGACGCTGCTCGTGGATATTTAGCTGGTAATTGGAGCTGAACTTCTTCTCACACATGGAGCATTCGAAATTTTTCTAATATGATACAAAGCGAGTTAGGCGTGGTGTGGACAATTGCAATTTAGGTAGCGGGACACTAACGAATAAATACAAATAATCATACTACCTCAAAGTGTGTCTGCCGATGGCGATACAGTATCGATTTCGATTTGAACTCCTTGTTACAAATGCTGCATGTAGGTATCTTGTTCACCTTCTTTAAAGTAGAAAAGGAACAAACGAATGTTTTAACCACAATAATGGTACTAATCTTCTACTACTTACTACTCTTCTTACCTCATGTGTTTTCATATGCATTCGCAACATGCCTGGTCCACGAAAACTTTTATGGCAAATTTCACATTCCGGTTGCTTTTTACAGTTTGCCTTAAAAGCAACATAAACACGATTACAATATTATAAACCAATTTTACAACACCCTGCTAACCGCAATCACTCACCTTGATCCAATTCGTATGGGATGACATGTGAAGATGGAGCCATTTCGGCTGATTAAATTCCTTATGACAAAGGTTGCACACGTAACGTCCGGGGCTGGGGCACGATGTTTGATACGTTAAGAATTCCGCTGTGGAAAACGTTTTAACAGGAATCGTCCATTACTCGAACAGTTTAATGACAACCTATTTCTTTAAAAAAGGCTTACCGATCTGCTTTTCTTCATCATCCGACTCTTCACACTCCGTTTCGGCGTAGTATTCCATATCTCCCTCTTCGATGCCAGCACTCTCTTCGATGATATCGTCCGTTTCAATCATTTCATCGTCCGGTATTACATATTCCACATCTGCTTCCAGTTTTTCTTCGTGCATTTGCGTTTCTGATTCACTCTCCTCCAGCTCTGTTTGCTCGGTTTGCTCCATTGTCATGTGGTGATGGGTCTGCAATTGATGCGCATGCATTCCATCGGTAGGTAGCGCTGTAGTTGCTGCCGGAGCCGTCACCATCAGCGGCACAGATGAAACTGCTTAATAACAACAAGAATAGTGGTTAGAATCGGACGCCATCAAACTAAAGCAAGTATTTCTTTCATTACCATTCTCCAGGTATTGGGCTTCGGTCATATCCGGTTGCACTATTATCTCACATCGATCGTCTGCGGTGCGTTGAATTTGCAGAACGTGTGCAGGATGGCCGTTTTGCGTGATCATTTGTACGGTGTTGTTTGGACCTTGTATAAACTGACCAATCGAGGCAGCTTGGAATTGCGGGGTAGTCTGAATGATCTGCTGACCAGTCGCCGTAGTGATTATGTGGCCAGTGTTAATAATCTGTGCTCCGGCATTAATCAGCTGTGCGCTGGTCAATATCATGGCAGGAGCTGCCATAGGTGGCTCAGTCTGAATGGCTTGCATATCCGCCCGCTGGATATGTAATTCGTGTAACTGCGGTGGCATCATCGCCGGGGCCACTTGTTGAAGTTTGGGTGGGCTTAGGCTCATTTTTGCAATTTCTGCTGGAACACAATCTTTATTTTCCGGCTCTACCGTAACCGTGATCCCTTTGATATATTGCCGCAATGCTATATCGGATCTTTCCACACGCGTCTTGAACGCATGGCAACGACTAACTTGGTGGATGCATTGTACACAAATTTTGTCCGGCCAACCATCCATTTGTTCAATCTGTAATGATGATACGAATACAGCGTTATGCATGGACACGCATAAGCATTTTCGAACCGTTATTTACTAACCTGTATTTTGGCGAATTCCATCAACATGTTCGCGATCATGTCACCAAAAATTGGGCGCATTTCCTTCTTCACCGCCAAACAAATACGGCAAATCTTGTCCAATTCGATGTTTCTTACTATTAGTTGTTCCATTATGCACAATGGTGCCTGCCACTACAAAATCTACCAATCGTCAATTTCTGCTATCTATTGCTTTTAGAAGGTTTTGTTCCTACTCAGCGAACTTCGTGCAGTCGTCGCCCAACACACATACATCAAGCGCCTAGCTGACCAAGGCTTTGCAAACGACTACGTACGATCAGTCCCACCCCAACATTGAACCGGTCGGTAAACTGAATTCAAAGTACAATGTTAACCAATTATCGCAAACCACACGTTCAGCGTTAAAGCAGTTATTCGACAAATTGTATCAACACTTCGATGTAAACAAAAGGAAAAACTTTTATCGGACGAAAATATGCAAACATGGCAGCGTCGTAAAATCGGTTTTGACATATCGAATGACACACAGCAACTTGACAGTCCATAACTTATCGTTAAGCTGTCATATTACATTTCAAATTTGTCCGTTACATATCGTTTGATGAATAATTGTTGGATACAATTATCATTCAACAAACAACAACTAATTTTATAATTTTTATCTTATACGACTAGTTTTGTCAGTACTATCCAGATATAATATAACACAATACATTTAATTTAATTAAAATTAAATACTGAGCAGGTATTATTAATTGTTGTACAAATTTTATTTGTACAGGACAATGGACAGGAAGGACAATGGAGGTGCCGCTACAATGACGAGCTCTATGAGCTGTACGGCGAACTTACTGTCGTACAGCGGATTAGACTCGCCAGGCTCCGGAGGGCTGGTCATGTCATGAGAATGACACCCATGCCGTAAAGTGCTTTTAGGTCGCTCAGGTGGACAGAGGAGGCGTGGTAGGCATAAATTAAGCCCAAATGAAGTGATGGCGTTGATGCGTCCGTTGATGTCCTTTGTGCTTCAAGATCGACTTGACCCATTCGTAAATGGTTAAAGGTACTTACAAAATAACCCTAATTTTTCTCACGCCGAATTCGTAAATGGTTAAAGATACTTACAAAATAACCCTATTTTTTGTCACGTCGAAACCTAAGACTAAGAATCGATTTCTTTTTTTTTTCGTTAGAACAGCCCTGGCCGACTTATTTTACCACGTAGCCGGATAGTCAGTCCTTGCTACGGGGGATTGGTCCAGATGGGATTTTGGTCCAGATGAGATTTTGGTCCGGCCCGTTCGTGTGAAGACCAGCGTCGCTACCATCATGCCACCGTGCCGCTCCAAGAATACTTCTTATCAAAAACAAATAACGCAACGGTAGCCGGACTAAATTATGGAGATTTTTTTTTTCATTCCTCTCTAAAATAAGCAAAGCATTCTTAAGCAGGTAGGACGGTGATGACTACTAGTAATGTTTTAAATAATCCGGAAATAATTCGGAATAATCCGGTAAATCCGGACAGTAAAGGGTTGGTACCTGGCAATTTAGATAGAGCAGTGGCGCACAGAAGACACAAAACAAATTTCGGAAAAAAAGTTTGGGAGATGACGTTGTTTTTCTACAATGATTCCTGCAATAGTATTCATTGCCACTAAATCCTATGTATAGTGTCTATTGATTAGGGAAATAAAACCTTCCATAAGTAAAGCGTCCAGAGACCAGTGGTTCTACTTGACTCCCATTTTCAACAAACGCGTAAAAAGTAGGTGGTGTAAAAAAGAGTAACGATTGCATACTTCCAGTCGTTATCAAGCCGGGACACAAACCATCAACACTAAGCCAAAAGAAGCGAAATACTTATCCTATTCCAATTGCTTTGTTTTACACGCTCCATGAATAACCACATACAACGTTCATGATGTAAATTGTTTGTAATTCGTATGAATTTTCATTTATTCGTCAAAGTGTTGCTGCCTTATACAAGGTCAAGTTTATTTGAGCTATGCAAGAAGATAAACAGTAGACGAGATGTCGCACCCTCTCCTCCCAAAATGACTGTGGCGTAGCATTTGTACGAATCTGCAGATCGCTCATGGACACACTCTTACATCCATACTCATCTTCCTGAAGGTAACGGGAGCGCTGAAAACGTGCAGGGCATTGCTGTTTGCTGCCTAAACAAAACACTCGGTCAGCCTTGCCTAGCTCACCACGTCCAAAGCAAATACGGTACAAACGGAGAAACACTCTATTCTGCATCTTGCACCGATGGTAATGAATAATCCATCAATGGTTTCACTATCTTTCCCGTCGCCCTAAGGCTAGACCCACCGGTAGCACCGCACAGTGCCATGGAAATGGGACCGCATTGCAACTCACTTGCGGTGCTGTGTTTCGCTAGCAGTCACTAGTTAGAAGGCGCCGCGTGATAATCAACGCGCGAAGCACCGGCAGTAGTCGCAGCAAGATAAAGTTATTAATTCATAAATGACGATAAGTGTGACAACATCCGACCTTCCGTTTCTACTGACGGATGGAACGGGCTAGGAGCACACGGCTTAGCTGACTTTTCGACTCAAACTCTGAAGGCTTTTCTTCCCCTCATTGTCACTCATTTGCTCGTGGCCGTATCTACGCCACGCACTCTACAAACTATCTTCTGTTCGCCCTCTTTCCAAACCATTTCACACCAACCTGACTGAGATGAAGTCTTTGCAGTTTGTGTTTAGCGTTTTGAGGTTATAATAAAAAGCACTCACTAACGATCCTTCCCACACGTGGGAATGGCTCAGTCAGTGTTTGGCAATGAAATGGTGCGCTCGTACATTATACTTATAAGTACCGCCTTAGTCACAGTGTGTGAGTTTGTGTCGACTAAGCTGACAACGGTGTCAAGCGATCATCATGCGACTTCGGCAAGCGCCTTTTACCGTTCGCTGGACGATAATGGCTACAGTCCCACGCTGGCGCTCATTCTGCAGGACTACATGCTGATCAATAGCACCGGTACCATATCCTGGAGTAATCCGGCCTTTGCCTACTACGATCAGCAATTGATCGATGCCATCCAACAGCAGCTAGAGGTGGAACACACACAAGATCCGTACGATCAGCATCAGCTGCAGGCAGATCACGGTCCATCCTTGCTTCCACTGTACGGTGGTCTAAAATTTCTCACCTACTACTGTGGTCCTGGAAATTGGTCCGTCGATGGAGGCACAGTGCAAAATGCATACTTTTCCAGCATCGATCAGTGCTGCAAACAGCACGACGAGTGTCCGGACACAATAGTGCAGCGCAGGGATTACCAACGATACGAGGATCTGCCATACAAACCGCAAATATTCACCAGGTATTTCACATTCGCCAGACGAAAAAGTATTGATTTTGCAATGGTCGTGTTATTGGTTTCTCTATCCACATCAACTAGACTACGGTGTAACTGTGATGTGGAGTTTTTAAGATGCCTGCAAAACATCTCTACCTTCTTTTCATACGCTGTAGCGTGGATATACACAAAGTTTCAGCATCACTGCTTCGACTACGAGCACCCTGTGATGGAATGTACCGCAAAGAGGTGAGACCAATTTTCTCCAATCATTCAAAGTGATCGTGGGACAGCGAGTACTCATCCTTCAAACCGTAACTCAATTCGACCTTCGTTGCAGAAATGATGGGCTGTTCACCGCCGATCGCTGCCTAACGTACATGGTGGACAATTCGTACGTCAAACGTTGGCAATGGTTCGACATACCGTACCTTAGCTCGAATCAGTTCATTTTTCCCGAGGTGGAGAATCGTTACGAGCTGGACTGGTTTAACATACTGTTTGATCGTAAAATGTCGAAGCCGTAATATCTTTTCACTGAGGACTACCGAATAGCGGAGAAGAATGTATTGTAAGAGAACAGTCATGTTTGGATTTTACCTGATGTTCGTAGATACATTTTCAAATATGTTAACAATTTTTCAAATATATTCTATAGACTACAACAACTACAGAATAAACGTTGCTTTATGCAAGTAGGTCGATCATTTAACCTTCCTTTTTCACATCTTTTATCGCATATAGTCATTTAAAACCATATTACATGTCCTTACTGTTGATAACTTTTGTATACTTTATGATAAATAATTTTCAATTTTTTATTTTCTTTTCATTTCTGTCTATTTGAAATTTAGTTTAAACTGCAATTAAAACTCAGTTTAAACTGAGATTCGGCATGTGTCACATCTTCTACTGTGCAACAGTGTTACATACTTTTACCTGAGAATGATCATACAACCAGCCGGTGCTCATCAAGATCAATAACATTTTGGTGTACTAATAGTAGACGGATTCATGGAGCTCACTCCGTAGCGGATACCACCCACGTCCGGTTTATCAAATGTCTTTGGCTCATTGCTTTATGAGGGATGTCCTTGTACATGTCCAGTAGTGCTCCCAAACAGCCATCACCTTCAGTGGCCGAATCAATATCCGAACATCCGGACCACTCCGCATGGACATGGAGGTGAACTATTTGTTGGACTTTTGCTGCATAATGGGGATGTACTTTTCGCTCGGTCGATACTTCCACCGCGAACAAAGCTCGTCCGCTTCCGTCTGGTTGAACCCCACTCTGGTTGTAAACATATGGCAATGCAACAGAAAGGAAAGTGAAGAATGAGATTAAATGTTCAACTCCCATGGTGTAACCTTACAGAACTAAAAAAACAGAATAATGAACGACACACACACACAGCTTATTCTAAAATGACCCACACTTTATACCAGCACCACCACCTGAAGCATTAAACGAACCAACCGGTTACCGATCATTTTCTCAAACTCAAACTTCCTCGCACTCACCATTGTCCATGAGCTCTATTTTTTGGATCCGCAAGACGCTGTTTCCGCCGTGGCCAAGGCATTACATTCTTCCGCTACCACCGCTTTCATTTTTCTGACATTAGATTTCTTACTGTACCGTTTTCACTCTTTTGGCTCTTCTTATGCAAATTTAAATTTACCAGCACAGACAGAGTACCAGCATGTGCGCAAGTAGTTCAATTGGGTGTACTTTAGCACACAAAAAAAACCGATATTTAAAGCTACTAGTATCTGAGGTACTGTGAAGAGTGTACAGTTTCCGAAGAACATTTCAATTTCAGTGAGATTTAATGACTATTCGCCCATTTTGTAGCGATACTTACTACTCAACTCAATAATCAGTCTACGAAATACATATCTTTATGCAATACTGTTTAGGCGCAGTTTCATTCGAGCGTACCGCGATCGTGTAACATACTCAACCATAGACGATCGATTTGGCCGTAATGAAATAGCGCGTGTACCCATGTAATGGGCGCACAAACAAATCTTTAAACAAATTCTGCGATATTAAACCCAACGAATCGATTTTCAAACGATTCCCATCAGTAATATCGTTGCTGTTTCCTACATCAAATGATCTCGAGTTCCGTAAGGAAATGTGTTTGCTGTACGCGGCTCCATATGGTAAATAGTATGTTCCCGAACGGTAGAACTGTATCGGACAGTCATAGCCGGTGTGGCCGTCACTGAAAAGGTGATAAATGGTTCGATCAAAATGGGTACATTAGCTTATGTGCTGTGTTATGCGCGTGTGTCAAATATGCAGTGTTTCTAATGCCTTCGCGTCATTCTTCGAGCAATCTTCCTTAGCTGCCGCTGTAGTACCGTATTTGGGAAGTCAGCCCCACACTTTCGCTTTTCCGCGTTCAGTCACCCTCAGCATCAATTACCGTTCACCCTGAATTTCGAGTGGTTGATACTTACAAAAATATTTTTCATTTTCTCCATCCCAACCGAATCGCGCCAGCCATCACACTTACTACAGAGTCAAGGTCGCAAACCACCAGTTCACACATTCGTCTGCGCCGGCCCCACATTTACCCACATCCCTATGTTTGCTCGCATTGCCAGTGAACCAGCAACCTGTATTGCATCGTCACCCATCCCGCCGCGGATTGATTTCACACGATCTCAGGCACCTTTGCAGGCCTTAACACTACCGGTTACTTTTTAAGCAATGGCCGAAAAAACTAAACCGTTCAACGCGACCAGTCGAATGCGCTGGTGCTCTTTAGTGCGTGGCGTTGTGCGCGCTTTATCTTCCATACGACCGCCTATTGGAACCGGACCGTTCCATCCTCTTAAGCGCATTCAACGCTGTGTCAACCATATCGAAACGCAGCTCAAAACACCCTTGAAAGTGCTATCCGCACCAAAACTGCGCCGGTTGGTAGGTCTTTGCTAATCATCATCAACTAGCCACGACTGTAGCTTCGGAAGAGGATTACAAAACCCCGCGCTGCCTGGTCGTTCGATCGGATCAAGCTAGAGCGAGATTCCGCGGCGTCTTTTTCGGTGGTTGTAAAGTGATCGCACTGATCGCACCAATCTTGCTTTCTTTGCACCGTACCTTCACCCTATCAATCATTCCGGCCTGTTGTCGCTACACTAGAAAATGGCCGTTGTGAACTAACCTTTGCCAAACCGAGCACGGTCTTCTCTCGCCGAAGCATGTCACCTGGACGACATTGAAGAATATAGCACCCAGTGTGTTGGCCGTTTCTGTGGGGTAGAGTAGAAACAACGAGATTGAAACAATAAAAAAGCAATAACATTCGGTCGATCAACCACCAATTCCAACGGTGATGTTGCTTCATACGGCGTGCTAATCTGGGTATCTTTAAACAGTTTTTGCAGTACGTTACAGCAACCCGTTATAGTCGCTTGTTCCACACGTTATTTATGTTAATGAGGCAAAGCAAAACTACTGGAACTTTTGTAGAAACATACAACTTAATCATACACAAGTAAGTAAGCAGAGAAAGTAATGTTTTTGGTTGCTTATGGTTTACCTGTAACCACTAGCGGCTACGATGTTCGACGATATTAAGATATTTTAAATTTTTTATTGTTGTTCCCTGTTGTTGTATTGTTCTTCTCCAAATTTGCATCTTCATTTCTCGATCAAAGTTAATTTAAAAGCACATAGCATACCTACAGGCTTATGCACCCTACACAAAATACGTTTGAAAAGAAATCGTTATCGTGTTATATCGTTTGATCAATGTTTTTCGCAATCGTTGTACTAAACTTTGTCCTTATACTCCTCTGACAGTGATATCGTTCTCGCAATAGTGGAAGATAAACGGGTTCAATAGTATCAAAAATTACTGTACAAACGATTAAATATGTTCAATTAGCACCATCATCTTATTAACGGAAGCCTTCATTGCCTCCCAATGCATTTTACTATTATTCCACCGTAACAAATGCTATTTGCACTTACGTACCCGTGTTTAAGTTTTGCAAACACCTTCTGAACCGCGCGTCACAATCACAGTGCGACCGTGTAAAGGTTCCACGATTGCATAGCCCACGGCGACACTCACCGGGCAGCAGCACATTCGGGCACAGATCATGCTCCCGGCAGCACTGATCTTCGGCAGCATATCGTCCTACGTCCGAATAGTTTGTTGCAATATTACCTGTAAGAATGATTCAATTAGACTTATGTGCACTAGAGCGATACTTTGTACTTTGTCTGGGCAAAACGGTTTCCAATCACAGCTAAAAATCAACAACAAAAAAACCCAACGTACAAGTGATGTTAAATAGCGAAACACGTTTACCGTCCTTTACCACTTTATATACTTCCACCTAACCAAAGAAGGATCCGAACGTTTGCTCAATCCACTCAAATGTCTAAATGTTTAAGGTTAATCAGATTTACGACAGTAAGAAGGTGCAAAAAAGATTAGATGTACTCGAAAAAGGTAACCAAACGATTCGTTCCGGCGTTTTGAATGATGGTTTTTTTTTTTGTTATTCTTCTGACAGTCGTTGTTTACGATACTGCCCCGCGTATAGGTTACATTTCAAGTTTTAAGCTCTTGAATTGTGTATTGCTCTAACCAGTCGGAAGAGAAGATTCAGGAAATGGAAGAAACATAAACTTTTAATGCTACATGATGATGCATGGTCTTACTTCCTTGTACTATTTCCTGGATGTCTTTGATCACACATTTCGTGCAAAATCAGCACGTGCCGAAACACACTCACCCGGTCCGCACCATTTGGTGCCAGGATAGATAAAACCCAATCCTCCCTGCAGCTCTCCGGAGATATCGCTAGCTTCGCCGCAAACTTCCTCCAAAGCAATTACCGATTCGCGGGGCACTTGACGCATCTTCTTTGTGTCCGACGCTAGCAACATTCGTTGGATATCTCCACTAAATACAAAACAAAAAAGGGAAAAGAGAAAAGATTTCAAAAATAAACAATAACTCATTTTTCAAGAAGAAACATAAATAACGACATTCATAATTCTGTGCCATGTTTTCGTTAATGTTTCAATCAACAGGTTGTTACGGAGCATCTGTGGAAATACCGCTCTGCAGCACCATTGCCTTGAACTTCCGGGCAAGTACGTTCGGTCTCCAGGTCATGGACCGGTTTTTTTTTTTACGTTGCTCTTGTTGTTGTTGTTGTCGTTCATTTCAATTTCCCTTTCAACATGCTTTGCCGCTCGATTCGTCAGCGCAGGATTCGATCAGTGCGGGCAGGGTCAATTACCTGAAGTTATTGAAGAAGAAACGCGCATACTTACCGATCGGAGTGTATCTTGCAGTAGGGAGGTCGACTGCTCAGCTCGACCATGCGGGTCATCCGGAAGTCGGCCACTAGAACGGAGCTGCATGCGACTTGCGTTCGATAGAACAGGTTTGCCTGCAGCATGAACCAACATACCATCCCAAAACCCCAACTGACGCCAGACATTCTCGATTGCTGCATCGTTTTGAGCTGTAAATACCACAATCGTGTAGATAACGTTACTCGGGACATTACGCATAAATTATATAGAATTTACAGAATGCAATCTACTGCTACAGTTAATTTTAAAGTTAAACAACCACTCTCAGTTTGCAATATTTTTCAAAATGTGTTTCTACTAAAGTAAAATAGAACATTGCCTCGAATGATCGATTGGCCTCTTCGAGTTGAAGAATTTACAATTTGTAATTATGGGACTACAAGAAGGATGATCTATATCATCATGTCATCCTCATTTAAGTTTTTTAAATATTTTTATTAATAATATTTTTTTGTCTTTTGTTTAAAACTTAAATGCTGTACTGGTATGGACATTTAAGTAACCTTATTCACGTGGTACTGGAATAAGTACTAGAATTTCAATTCTTGTCGAACTTTAAGTTCATTTTAAAACCATTCGCATATTATTACATTGCATAATTTGCACATTAATTTGTTGCTGTTTCGCTGTTTTGGCAATACTATACTAGTTCCCTATCACCTATCGTTGAACTAAGCATTTTTTCGTTCATTGTAGCTCTCCTGTTGTTAACAGACAACAATAAAATCGACCTGACATTTAAAATATTTGTTACAATCCGAAGAAAGACCAGAGCGTCAAATAGAAGCCCTGAGCTGGTCAGCCAACAACAGACGTCAACGTGAAATGCAGTATAATCTTAATCGAGGGCAAAATTATCTCGGCGTTCTCCCAGGAGATAGAAACAATCGTCCAAACAGTCAAGAAATCCCTGTACAAAATGGCGATAGATTATGTGAAAGTCTCAAACGAGATCAGTCGCATCTGACCAGTAGGCATCTCCCAGAACGAGCGACTGAAGGTACTAACAAAACAGTTTTTTCCAATGGAAATGGATAACGTTTTGTCGAAAATAACCAACTCTTCTAATGGTCCTCCTAATGGACAGAAGGGACAGAACTATTTAGAGCCATCATGGAGGGACAGTTCATCGCTACTGTACAGCTAAACCAAATGATCATAAACTCATGATCAGTAATGGTTTCGTCAAATAAAAAAAGCAAATGAAATACATAATTAAAAACATAATATTGTATTTTGAAAGACAATTTGTCAATACGATTGTGGTATACGATCATGATACCGATACCGATACCGATACGATACCGACAGTATGAAAAATTACATTGCAATAACTAAGTTTAATATTGTAATTATATATTTGACTAATGCCAATGAATTGAATTAATTAATTGCATGCATTTTAACCAAAAAAGAAAGTTGTATGAACTTTCCGTTTCCAAAGCACAGAATAGTTTGGAATCCTCATTCCACCCACGGCCAACCAGAGACCTAGATTTTTGTTAATAGATTTTTGCACAATAATTTTCCTATTGTTTTTTTTTCTGCACAACAAATACATCCACATACACTCAGATTCATACGGACGCATTTATGCATCCATATTGCGTCACATTCCCGACATTCACAAAAAAACATCGATGAATATTGATGAGCTGCACGAATTTCACATAAACTCAGCGTGCGATGGAAACTTGCTTTTCCGGTTTTGTGTTTTATTTTTGTGTTTAGATTCAACCGTAACAGACCATTTACTATTCGGCATTTTTTCTGCTTTGGTGACACTGACCTCGAGAAGCGAGAAAGATGCGCGAGACGAAAACGATCCGCCAATATACGTCCATTGATCTTAGCGATTGATCACCGTGTGCTTTTTCCATTCCTCCAACAATTCCATTGCTAACGAATTTATGATAATCATAATGACCTTCAAATCTTCTTTCGATCACAACCCTCGAGTTGGTTTATTCTCGAATTCACAACCTTCTGGTCTGGAGTGGGTGGTTGTTAAAAGTTTGATCTGCCGGTCGAAAGATTTGCAACACCACGTTTTGCCTGTTGCGAGTTTTATAAGCAAATAAATACATATCACGCAATGCTGTCGACTGTTTTGCATACCACCGTTAGTAATGTTCTGGCAAACAAAAGGAATAGGACACAACGGGCACACCTACAGTAATGCAAATGTGTGAAACATCATTCTATGGGCTTGTCACTGCTGACCCACCCTAATTCAACAATCAAACATTACATCATAGACTGAAATAAATAAGTTTTCTTGCATAGAGAAATACATTTAAACATATTTTTAAGAATCTCACATTCTATTAATCATAGTCGTTCTTAAATGTTCATGCAACATGACTAACATTCTCCAGTACGTATGTTGCAATGGAAATTTACGAACAGAACCGTCACGTAGCGCTGCTCTATTTTTTGCCGTAAATTATATCGCATTCTTGATCAATCAAATTAAATCAAATTATTCACTTGGGACACATGTGCGCGATGGTGCAGAAGTTAAGGCTGGAGCTTGCGCGACACTCTGTCCTAAGGATGTCACGGGTTATCTTAATTCTTGGTCCAAAATACAGAATACAGCAACTTTCTGAGTAACGATTTAGTAAAAAACCCACAACTAAAGACAGTCTTCAAATTCTGGATACAAAGTAGTGTTTCTCGTTATAATCTCATTAAACACTTATTACGACGACGATTCCACACTAATCCTCGTTTACTCAATCGTTTTGGAAAACCTTTGCACTCTGTTGTTCTTATCACGTCACTCGTAGCGCATCGCTCACGCATCGTTACCCACTAAAACACTGCGCATTGCGTAGTAGCTTTCAAAATCAGAAAATTTAACATTCTTTACCTTTTATTTTTCCCCCTTTAACTGGAAAAACGTATTCCTTTGGGAAAACAGTACACACTTTCAACCACACCACGTCACCCTAGAGCTCCACGATCATTCGCGATCCCGATGCGTATCGTTCCGAAGTCAAATGTCAACTGATGCGCGAACCACGCGGACCGCGCTGACCACCGACGAAGACCGTTGACCGCCAATAATATGTGTGCATGTGTACGTTTCACCGCCAAACGATCGAATGATGTGACGATGGGTCCTAGCCAACGATCAAGTGCGGCTGCTGAAGCTGCGCCATTGAGGTTGTTTGTATGATTATCAATCAAAGATCTTAGACACCAGATTGTTCAATCATGCTTGCTTGGATGATATTTTGCTTCTTTCTTTGGATCACGCTCTATCACTCTCCTTGAGATGCGACTGACTAATAAAGCATGCGCATGCAAGCTAAACCTTAAAAGCTTTGGGTTAAAGTTTTAAATATACCAATCTTAGTAACCGTACTGCATTATAGCAACGCATTTACTACTACTCAAAGTCAGTTTTTTTTTCTGTCAGACAGTCGTGCTTACTGTTTGTATACTGTACTCTTTCTATTTTTCCCCAGAGAACTATACTCTTTAGACTATGGAGAACTTCAAACTAGTTCAACAAATTTACGTTTTCTTTTATTACCTTTTCCCTAAGGTACCTTTCTCTTCCTAAATTACATTATCCAGTAACTAAGGGGCGGCCCGGTGGAATGATGGCAGCGTCGCCGGTCTTCACACGAACGGACCGGACCAAAATCCCAGCCGGACCAATCCCCCGTACGCAGGACTGGCTATCCGCGGACTAGCTTCGGGTAAATAAAGTCACAGAATGCCAAAAATAGCAGGTTTTTTAGACCTCTTGAGGTTTTTGTACCGATTAAAAAAAGTATCTAAGTATTTTGCTCTTAACCTGATAAAAGGATTTAACCATAAAAATTTGTCAAAAATAAAGAGTTAGAATTAAAAATATTGTTAGATCAAATATATTTTACCCACATAGTGAGGCTATTCACAAAGCAACCAGAAAGCTGGAAGCGGAACCGGAAGTCTGATGACAAACACTTGTAACCACTCCTCCTCGATCCGGTCGGGAACCTGCCACGTATTCTCTGCCGTTGTGTGCACACCTGAAATAAATATGTGAACTGGATCGACGGATTGTATTCTAATGACATGTCTAGGCTGTCGGACCCATTACACAACATTGAACGCCATCGGTACTTTGGAATCGAAGATTTGATAAATATTTGTTGATCTTCTTCTTTTCGTAAAAAGAATGCTACCTGTTGTTACGGCAAGCGTATAGGAAGCGTACAAATTTTCCCATCCAGCAGATGGATCTTTCCATATCCTGTCTCGTCCAGTTTGCACCAAGACTAGACAATAAGGGGATCCTCGCTGCGCTTCGCCAACGGGTTTGGATCTCAATTCACATACGTCTACACTCTGTATCCTTCTTCAGCCGCTATTCAAGCTGACCGAGATCAGCGCTACACTCCAGTACATATACGAGCACCATCGTATACACCTCTTGTCAATGAGAAAAGGATTATTCAAATAAAGTTTTCAATCTCGCTACAGAGCTTCTACCTCATTAACACCTACGTACTATTCGAGGTGTTAAAGTAATTCAAAGATGCGATCACCTACATGTGCAACTGTTTTGTACCACTTTGCCTGTAAGTTACACTTCAAATCCTCCTTCACTCCAGGGTTAGTTGATAGGATTGGTTCGGCAACCAAGCGGCCTTAAAATATAGAACAATAAATAAATATTACATAATGTATGTACTTTTACACAAAAGCACCCAAAACAGATAATAAAATAGAATATTAATTCAAAAAGAAACAAAACCAAATGCCTTTACTTTACATTTTCACTTTATTTTCTGTACTTCTTTGTTTTTTTTTTTACTTTTAGTTACGTGTTATCTCACTATCTACTCGGTCTTATATTCATATCATATCGGTTCATTTTGTTTCTTTTTTTTCTCTCTCTCTCCCTTCTCTCTCTTTCTCTTGCCTTCAGTTCGTTCTTATATATTCACTGCATCTACTACAAGTGTTACGACTGCTCCCACTAGTACTTACTCGCAGCTTTCGTGCAGCGTTATTTGTATGGTTGTCCTAGTATTTCCGTTTTACAAGTTTATCATCCATTTATCATTCACTCAGATGTATTTCGTGTTTTCTTACATATAAATTTGCAATATACCTCCCAGTGTGACCCCCCTCCATCCGCTATTTAATGCATACTCTAATCATGTTTCGTAATCGGTAAATTACTCGTTGGAAAATAAAACGAACGTAATCGTAATCGATATAATGCCGTAAACTAAGCTCATTAAAGGAAAATTAACAAAGAACAGATTACGCCACTTTTGTAAGTTGATTTTCAGCGTAATGGATGTATGTGTGTTTGTATATGTGTATAAGTGTTTGCAGGTCGTTCTTCTGTCCTTCTGTTTATTACTGTACATAGTAGTGTGCGGTTCTCGTCTATTTGAGTAATATCCTTTCTAAGAACGATTAGCTGCTATCCTTCTTCTTCGTTTTTTTTCTACTAATCCATTTTCTTCTGGTTTACTTACAGAAGTAAATCTGTAAATCTCCTTTTTATCTGCACTCATTACTTCTCACATCTTCTCTTTCGGTGTCTTTTACATTCTCCACCTACGATACTGTTCAGTAGAATTATTAAACGAGATAGAATATTTGTATCATTTCACCTCCTGATGTTGCATGCACTCACTCCAATCTGTTACACAATGGTTGTATCCCATAATATACAACATGACGCGCTTAAACTCCAAAAGACTCATTCAATCAGAGGCCAGTTTAGCAGCGGCAAAAGCGTCTATATCGGATTTGATGATGGTATAGCAAGGAAATTCAAACGCATGATAAAGCCATGATATTTCTAAACGGCAGACATCAGCTCAGCTCAGCTCAGTAAAGGTTGCTTCCTTTTTTTTGAACACCCATCGTTTTGGGGCCGCAGCGACAAGGAGTGTCCATTTAACACATATTGTAAAAACTTGTTTTGCAAGATTCGAATTCTTTTTCATTGTTTTACTGCAAAACATAACTATCCTGCAGACTGGGTATATCTCTTCGAAAACCACGTGTCAATTTGTTCTATTTGTCGTTGCTTAATAATGTGTAATGTTACAATCTGCGTCAGTTACAACATTTCTTTTGGAGGCTGTGTGTAATAATCTTGCTTTTATTATCGGTTTTATCTTTTTTTTTTGCTTTTCAGAATTGTGTGTTACTGTGTGAGTGTACAAGCATCTAGTTTGCTTGAAATTACTCAATATATTTTGTGTCACACATCGTTATGCTCTCGGCTCTTTCTTCTAATCTCATAGTTTTAAATTCCCATTTTAAACGGTTGATTTTGCTTTTACGTGATGGAAAATAATATTCCCTTTTTTATATTGTTTATATTCTTGTACAAGGTGTTCAAAAAAAAAATACACGGAAAAAATAAGTTCTTTTAGGTATAATAAGACAGGTAAGCACGAACTCTGACAAACAAGGAACATACCATGATAGATATATAATTGTGTGACATGAAAAAAAAACTAAACAATTTTAATCTAGATTCTAGCATTTGCTTTTAAATTTTTGTTTCATGGTCATTATTAAGCGTTGAATGGTCGTAAAGTTTTATCGAAGAGTTTCTGAAAAATCCACAAAATAATACGGAATATCCACAAACGGAATACATTAAACATTGCACCGAGCAGTAATGCAAATCAAATATATCCAGTTCTTCGTTAACGTAAGTGGTAGTAGTAGCAAATAAACATTGTTAATTGTTCTCAATCCATTAACTGCACGACTACCTCACTATACCTTCGTACGTGTTCTGTTTTATACTTTTTTCTTTAACTGCAATTATTGCTTGCTCTTTTGTCTAATGTATGGCGCTTGAAATAGTTTATGTTGTATGTTGGTTGATTGATTGGTTTGGTTGTGTGTGTGTATGTTTAACGATTTTAACTCCTGAGGAACATTTCATTCCTCCTGTTCATCGATCACTTTACTGTTCTGCTCGTTTAAGGTTGGTACCACATTTTTAGTAAGCATATCATTTCAAGGTAATAGAAGAAACAGTATTTAAACCTTCCTTAAGACAAATGTTGTATTATTTCACATTTTGCAGTCATCTGACGGGCAAAATCGGACTTCACTTTAACAAATATTAGTTTGAACTATTTGCCTTCGGTCAACAGAATTTGTGTTGATCAGCGTTGTAGAAAAAAGCTTTCCTTTTGTGTGCTTCACCATTTTGAATTGGGCCGTTTAAGACCAAATACCCTTCGAAAGGGAAAACCGATTCATAATGCAAATAAATTTTAACGAGCCAACACGCACAACCTATTACTCAGCCATACAATCTCTTTACACCGTCTTTCCTTATTTTTACCGCCTTTAATCCTCATCACTGAGTGCCTCGTACTGCGCAGATAACAGAGGCTTTGGTTCTAGGGCCGAGGCAGTATGACGATCATCTGTCAATACACCACCAGGACCGCTACCTCCGCCAGTACTGTTCACTCCAATAGAATTATTTCCACCAACTCCAGCACCGCTTCCGGTGAGAATCATACCGGCATTGATTGATTTCATACCAGCGACACTACTACCTCCACTACCGCCAGTTCCTATCGTTGATGCTATAGAAGTTGTAGACGATGTAGCTGCAGATGAGGAAGAAGAGGGAGTGGGCGGTGCCCCACTGGCGACCGTTAGAGCACTAAACGGATACGCGTATGTGGGCGGCGTAGTGAAGGTCGTTAACGGTTGCTGATGGTACGTATTGTGAACGATCGCCGGGCTCGTTGTGGTGGAGCCTGATGTTGCCAGTAAGGATGATGTTGTAGAATGTGGCGGATACTGCTGGTTTTGTTTTTGTTCTTCAGTCGAAGAATGGAGAGACTGCTGCTGTCCATCGCTTCCTCCAGACGCCGGAGTGCCGCTACGATCAACCAAACCCATGTCCTTTACGAGGTGATGAGCTGACGTTGGTTGGGTGTGATGCGGGGAGAGATTTTGAAAACTGCGGGGAGAAGATTGCTGCCGATCGACATTTCGATTGCCACTATTGCCTCCATCAACCACTACTACCATCGATGAATCGGATGCTGCACGCTTTTCGTCCTCCGTACGCATTGCCTCGACGATACGATTTTTTACGTAAAAATCTAGCACAAAATTATCCCGACCACCGGCTCCTACATGAGGACCTCCTGCTCCTCCCACACGTCCCAAATGCGGCCCCGGGTGGAAGAATTGTGGCGCGTCAGGTGAAACGGATTCATGAAACTTATTCCTCGGCCCGGGCGATTGCGCCAATCGTATAATATGCCGATCTTCAGGTGTTACTCGACCTGGACCTTTTTGAACTTCGTGACCACCACCACCACCACCACCACCACGTTGCATTTGTTCTTCCTTGCCTGACGTTGCCATCGACGTTGGTCGTCGGTGTTTCCATTGATCGGCAGCTAAAATCGCTTCCGCACCAGGGTTGCCTGCTGCTGCTGTACCGTACGGTATCATTGGTGGTCGTAACGATAGATATGGATTCGGATTCGGTGAGTAATCCTTTGCTATGATCGATTCGGTCAACTCGCCAAGTGTGATGTTTTTCACACCACTGAGACTATTGCCACTCATGCCGCCACTATCCCGCCTATGATGCGGATGTACGTTGTCCGAATCCAAATCAACGTTTATGACGTTGGGAGAATGAGATTTACTACCATTATTTTCACTGATCACCTGCTGCATCGCCATGGAACGCTGATCACGTGAGGTAAACTGTGAAAAACATACAAATGAATTAATTTGCGTAATGGAATAATACGCTGCTATTAGTGCACATTTTTCATTGATTACAAATAAAACTAATACAACTGTATTTTTATATTTCACGTTCTTCACTTAGAGACCAAATTAACTTCTGATTACTAGATAGCAGGACTACGTATTTTTACTACAAAACACAATTATTCTGAGTAATTATAATAAAATAGAACAACAAAAAAACCACATAAGGGACCAGACACTGTTCTTGATACTTACGTAGGGTGTTCTGAGAGGATCACGTATTGACGGCATTGGAGGTGGCTCGACAGCCGTTTGACTGATCTGATGTGTTATGATAGCATCAATTAAATTTGCTGCTGTAAGCGAACCGTCTGAAGTAGTCCGAGCGCTCATTAATTCAATTGCCCTAAAAGTTTACAACACAAACCGGTATTTAACAATGTTTGCTGATTAGTTCAACAACACTTCAACACTTGATATTGCACACATGCTAAGGGGACGTCGTTCTTACCTATCTCGTCGATCTGGTAAAAATCCATCATAGTGTTGCTTTCTTCGACGTTCTTCTGCCTCTTGATGCCGATCAAGACGTTCACGTTCGCGATGAAGTTGTTCTCGTGCCTGTTGTTCACGTTCCATCTCACGTCGCTCACGATGATCGCGATCACGCTCCCGTTCTCGTTCGCGCTCCCGCTCACGATCGCGTTCCCTTTCTCGCTCACGATCACGATCACGTTCACGCTCTCGTTCACGTTCGCGATCTCTTTCACGTTCCGCCCTTTCAACCATGATCGTGCGCTCGAGTTCAACACGTTCGCGGAAATTTAGCTCATCACGGCGATCCCGCTGGTCAGCATGAGGATCCCGTTGATACGACGGAATAGGTCCCAGCTGTTGTAACGAAGGATGCAATGGAGATTGCTGATGACGACGCTGCAAGTCAACCTGTTACAAAAACATATATTATATTATTCATATCATATTCAATCATCAACTTTCATGGTTAGCTACAGCTTTCAAATATATAATCGGAGTTACATCGCAAAGGATCTAGCATACCTGCTGCTGTCGCATTTGTAGATGGTGCTGAGCGACGGCTGCTGCTGCAGCTTGTTGTTGATGCATATGATGCAGCTGTTGTTGCTTCTGTTGATGCTTCTGGTGTTCATGATCATTATCTTGATTTTCCTGTAGTAATTGCGCTGAATGGTGTGATTGCGGATTGGACTGCGATTGTTGACCACCCTGTTGTTGTGGAGGCTGAGACTGATTTGGTTGCAATTGCTGTTTCGATTGTTGATGTTGCAAATGCGGCGGTTGTGGAGATTGTGACGGTTGATGCTGCTGTTGCGATAACTGTTGCTGATTTTGCGCTTGTTGATGAGCCTGTGATTGCGACTGCAGCTGTGAAGAGGACTGTGGTGGTGGCTGCGACTGTGGTTGAGCTTTGGAGAGTTCCAGAGGCTGTAATTTATTCTGGTCCTGCTGTTGCGTTTTGGACTGTTCTTGCGCTTGCTGCTGTGAGTGTTGTTGTTGAGATTGTAGTTGGGATTGCTGTTGTGACTGCAGCTGCTGGTGTAATTGTTGTTGGGATTGCTGTTGCGATTGGTGCAACTGCTGTGATTGCACTAACGATTGCGACGTTTGTTTTGACTGCTGCTGCTGATGATGCTGTTGATGATGGAATGGGATCATGCTAGGATGCTGATATCGCATATCGTGAGGATGGGTCGATGAAATTGACAACCCTGCCGATATTGTGGGCGGTTGTTGTTGTTGCTGATCCATTGCCGCACGTTTTGCATCGTCTTTATGGGGAACTGTCATCGGGGGCTGTTGCACTGCTAGATCGACGAACGAAGTAAATGCATCTGTAAGCCCCAAAATAATACAAAAAAAACGTTCAACCATTTGTATCCCAATTGTTACACAGTATTCTAAAAATTGTACATACCTTGAAGGTAGTGGTGAGGCGGCGGTGGCGGTTGCAAATGATAGCGCGGCGCTGGGCTTGGTGGTTTGGAAGAGGCAATACCTCCTCCAGCAACCATTACCGGATTTGTATTTCCACTGTTACTACTACCTCCATTTCCGGATGCACTACTGTTTCCGCTGTTGGCGCTGGTGTTGTGGCGCTGTATAACACCTTGTCGCTGTGGAGGCGGTGGAGTTCGATGAGGACTAGACGTGTTACTATACACCGGGGAGATTCTGCAAATTTCAAGCAACCATTCACAACATAATTATTAGTATAAATAATTAATAGAGCTAAATGAATGAATTGTGACCAATGCATATTACATCAGGAGGCGGGTCTGAACCATTACACATATTGCAAGTGGCGTTCAATCAAATAAACCTCTAACAAAACGACTCTTACCTGTTAACATGATCTGCAACTGGTGAAGATCGGCTTAGATAATCATTCTGAGCTTGTCGGCTGCTAACAATTCCCAACGGTGACGCACCAACCACATTGCTTCCTACCAGACCATAAATCGATCCTGGCGGAATGGACAGTGGAGCGGGAACACCCACTACGCTGCCACCAACATTTCGTGGCAATGGGGATTCTTTCCCAGAACGGCCGCCGGCAGCTGCGTTTACTACCAAAGGTACAACACCAGATGAACCGACTGCTCCACTACCGCCTGCCCCAGTAGTTCGACCTTGCATCTGTTGCGAGGTTATATAATCATTCATAATGATTTGCCGTGAACTCAGCTGCTGGGAAGTTTGTTCCAATGAAGGGTACCCTGCAACACCTGGAGCTCCATTACCATTTCCGGTATTACCGCCACGAACTCCAGCCCCATAGGGACTAAATTGAATTGGCAGGACATGACCTCCACCAGGAACCACTATCGTTTGTGCCGGACTCTGTCGCTTGTAATCATATGCTGACGCGTTGGAGCGTTTGTCAGGCAACAGTCCTCCACTACCACCATGCACAGGAGTTCCTTGGGTTATGGAGCCGATGAACTTGTCACTCATTATAACGGGTGATGATGAAGCACCTGGGCGACCACTGGAAGCAACCGATGATGGAGGAGTTTGACGAAGAAGATGATTTTCATACCGCGGGCTTAATGTTGCCGACGATGACGGTTGACCCTGAATGATTAACTGGCTTTGCTGCTGCTGTTGTTGTTGCTGATTCACATTTACCGGTGTACCATGTGTAATGGAACCTCCTTTGGGTACTGAACCACTACCCGACAACTTAGGACTCAACTTGGGAGTGTTTTTACCCTTTGGACCTCCATTACCAGACAGCGGTGGAGGCGGCGTAAGGGAAGACAACGTTGACTGACGTCCCGATCCGGTGGAAACTTGCATCGATATACCCGTGCCACTCTGTCCCGGTCCAGTGCCTAGCGGTATGGTTAGGTACGTCGCACCAGCACCAGATGGCGATTTTGTTAGCGGCCTACCCAGTGCATCAGAAGCCCCGGACACGGGCGGGTGATAGCTCACGTAGGGGCCAACTCCTGCAACAGCGGATGATGATGGAATGCTAGGTCCCGGAAATGTGCCACCATCCGTCCGATAAACGGTAACAGACGCACCATGCGAGTTTGGAGGTCCTGGGTGACCAAGATGGAATTTGTTGTTAACGTTGTTGTTGCTGCCAGTGCTTGCACCCGTACCATTGCTCCCAACAGAAGGACCGCTGTGGTGGTTGCTAGTGCTGTGACTGTGGGCCGGCGGTGGTGGAAAGTTGCCTCCGCCACCACTGCTGCTATTGCCAACCTCCATTGATTTTGTTGTCGATGCTGTTACAGCGGCCACTGCTTCCGTCCGAGGTGTTTTCTTAATGCTGAGATCCAACGTCTGTGGTTCATCGTTCGGCGCACGCGCTACCGAAGAATTCAAGCTGGACGATGCTCCAAGATGAATGGAGTGTGGAATTGGTGTGATAGTAGCCGGAATTTGACCACCCAATGCATGATGATGACTTAACTGTACATGACCACCGACGAGTGGTGGCGGTAAAGATGAATGAGGCTGTTGACTTGGCGAAGCAATTATTTGTCCATGAGAATTTACCACCGTAATACCTAACGTAGACACTGGCATCGAATGCTGATTGGGTTGCTGCGCAGATTGAGATGATGATACAGTGGAACTCCCTGCCAACGTTTGAGAAACGCCTGCCGCTGAGGTAAGCATTACCTTCGTACCATCGCGATAATCTCTAATCATGGATGATGTTGTAGCCGAAGAGTTTGTGCCGGATGAAGACACGGACGACGCAGAACCAGGTACTGGTTGGATTTGCTGCCCAGAAGGAACTGGAGGAGTGCCGCTGGGTCCAAATTGTAAATCACGTAATCCCGGCGGAGGTGGTTTACCGGCTGGTGTCAAGGAATTATTCTTCAAGGATCTTTCAATCACGTTTAGCATCACGTCCCGTACATTATGTAGTTCACTACCGCTACCACTACCTCCAACGCCACCAACTCCACTGATTGCATTTGATCGAGGACCATTCGATTGCTGTTGCTGTGTGGCGGTGATGGAGTTGTGCAACATTGCAAGTCCAGTGCTATGGTGTAATGGCGGCGGATAGTGTGAATGCGGTATAGGTGGATGTGGTAGAGAAACTTTAGGACTCTGTCTGTTTGCCGGAGATGATTCGTTTTCTTCGTCCGCTGTTTCCGTCGCTGAACTATCGTACTCCTCTGTATGACGCAATGGTTTCCTTGGCTGAGGTTGACCAGGTGGAAGCAAGCGATCATCCTCGTACGCTACGCCACTGCCCCCCGAAGATGTAGATGAAGAAGATCCAGTGATGGTGGCGGTGGTTTTCGGTGGTGGAGCAAGCGAAATGGCCACTTCGCTACCGCTACTGCCGCTATTGTTACTATTGCCAATAACGCCAGCTGCAACATTGCTACCACCTAGCATAATTATTCCGCCTTCGTCTAGCTTCGTTGCAGTCCCACCATCCGAAAGAGATGTTCCGTCACTAACGATGCCACTACTATTGCCTTTCGTCCCCAGTGCCGCATTTCCGATTGTAACATTATTTGCTCCTGCATTGCCACTAGTTGGACTTTCGGCCGACGCTGTTGTGTCACTGCCACCATCCCGCTCATCAGACGACGACGATCCAGCACTGAGGTCCGACTCATCCCCATCCGTCATTACCGATCGGCGATCCTCACTCGGATGCAGCTTATAGTATTCATTTAGCGCTACATCAAGCCCATACTTTTTCTGATAGTGAAAGTAGCAGCTCTTCAGCGCAAGAGCTGGTTTCGACAGTGACTCTGCAAATTGGTTCCATTTGGGCCCATGTTCTTGCAGTAATTTTTTCAATCGATTCACCTCATCATCCGTCAGACTGGTGTTGCCGAGTAGATGTGGACCCATTTTGCGACGAATACGCGTCAAGCACGCCGAACAGCATTTGCTTACATTTGGCGGTATTTGAAGCTCCTGCACGATCGGATCACGTATTTCGGGGGCCAATTCGAACAGCCGAGGTGGAAGATTGCGGAAACGCTTCACGCGATCTTTTGGATTCGGGCATGTCGGAAGTGGACAGTGAGTGTAACGCGATTTCACCGATTTGCATTGACAACTGTTGCAAATTCTGGCTCCAACAGGTATCTCCGCCTCCGATATACCGTATTGTGCGGCACGGCTTCGCTCAATGGGCCGGGTTCGTGAACATAGCTCTGCCTTACAGATGAAACACGTGTGTAGGGCACCTGTAGCATTTGTTTTGTCTGAAAGTAGAACAAAAGAAAACATTAATACATAGATCGAGACAAGCGATACAAAATGCATTCATTGTTCTATACAACTTTAAAACTAGTTTGTTCGAATTATTCTTTTGCTCCCCACAAATTATACTTTTGTTGCAGATCTGTACAAAAGTTTCAATATAAATAGAAAGTCACAATTGGGCAAAGATATATTGCGTGAATTACATAGGATTCTCAACAACTACAAAAGTGCAACGGTTTCAGTCTCAGTTTTAACCTCATTACAATACACAACAAACCGGTATTTACCAACGAATTAAACATTCAGATTACCTAAGCACATTACGTTGAGAGCATCATGTACTCTCATCCATCATGTATAAAAGCTTATGGTTTCAACTTATACTTTCAAAATACCACCGGAATCATTTCTGCAAAATATGAAATTCGATAGGGGGAGAGTACTGAAGTAAGCACATTCCATGCAAAGAACTAGTACAGCTCTTAACGACGCCGCTTTTGCCAACATACAAACTCCCACGTTGAATCGACACATACAAACAAGCAAGACAAACAAGAAATCGCAGCCAAAATTACGGACCCAATTCTGACTTCAACGCATCATCTCATGGCTACCCAATCGGTACCCCTCTAACTTATGCTACACATCTTCCCGCGTATATAACTGCTGTATCTGCATTAGTAAATGACTTTTGGGACGAAAAAGCAAATTGTTTAGACTGTTCCCAAACCGTTACGGGTACCCACTTGAGCATATTATTTTACGTTTCGTGAGAAATGTACCAATGTTAATTTCATCTCGCGAGCACCTAATCAACCGCTTCCACGTGCAACATCATTACACTGGGGTGGATATGATTTGGAAATATGAAGTCAACCCATCGGCATCTTTCGTACCCACCCACACACCCATCAAGGAGCGCCATCATCGTAAACCAACCACACCATACGGAGCTAGCGAGCTTGAGGCCGTCCTCCACTAATCAAACTTTAGCTGATAAAGTCGCTGACAGAAGGGAAATCGTTCAAATACTCTAACGAGAACTAACTGGTTGCGCGCACTGATTGCTTACTCGCTTTTTCGCTCTTTTAACCACTCACTCATTCATTTAATTAATTCAATTTAATTAGTGCGCGTGAATGACTCCCCCATTCCGGGAAAATGTAATGAAGTTTCAAAGTTGTGTACTTCTTTTCTATTCTCAGTGTACACCTCGTGTACTTTTGCTACGAAACTTTTGCTTTATCACTGGTAGCAAGAGAAGACAGACGAAATATTTGTCGACTCATATTCTACCGAAACGTTACGCGAACAATACATTTATGAAAGCGGTAATTATAAACAAATGCTTCAACTTTATATCACGTTTTGTTTAACCAAACGTTTCAATCTGTTGTTGTAATATGTCGATAAAATGATTGAAAACAAATATTTACTTATTCGGAATACTCTCACATCGACACAAGACTTAGACTCACAATAACCTCAAGACATCTAGAGGACTCCCATTTCTGACTTTCCTTGACTTTATTTACCCGTAGCTGGGTAGTCTAGTCCTGCGAACAGGGGATTAGTCCGGATGAGATTTTGGACGGGTCTTGTGGTGTGAAACCGGTACTGGCCGCTACTAAATCCACCGCCCAACGAACGGACGATCCTGGACAGTGATGTTTTAATGTTAAATCTTTTTTATGGATAATTTTATTTATTTTACCGGATTCCCCTTACACGTCCCGCCACACCTCGCGAACGCACCCTTTTTTTTATTCTACTTTATGAACTCACTTGACACACGGAAACAATCGATTAGCATACTACTTGTGTAATGTGTATCTCCCCTTTCATTGGGCATTGGAGATTCATCTTCATGTGTAACTGTGTGTCTTCTCAACCGTGCGGTTAGTCGGTCTGTCCACTCCAAACCCCAGTGTTCACATTTGCGCGCTGTTCGTTAGCCATATGTTTGTATTATGGATGTCAATTATAATTTATTATTTAAATATAATTACAATCATTTCCATGATTATCGGAACGATCAATAATGTATGGTTACACTACGAACACTACGAACGCTTTTGTACCGCTAGGCTATTTACTGTTCTCCGCTCTACTCTGTGGTAGCGGAAACTAGTTCTAGCTGTTTTAGAAAACATGGCTCAATTTGAACGACATGTTAAACAAACATATTGATTCGAGGATGGTGCATATTCGTGCGGTTAGGTTGCATGCAAACGTCAAATTCAGCCGAAGCCACAGATAGATTTTTTTTTACAGTCGCAATTTCAATTTCCCATGGATGGCACAACTCATTTAAACTGCATCCAAAACCCAATTGTGATGACAATATCTATTTCTACAACATTTATAAAAATTAATGCACACATTGAATGCACATTAAATAAACAATGCAAAATTTGGAACATCAAATTATATCGTTTTCTTTTGTTTGATTAAAAAAAATAGAGAAAAAATCTTTCACAAACTGCTCCACAACTAAGGACGATGATGATGAATCTGGTAGTAAAATCAAAATCCCACGATGCAGGTTTTAAAACAACGACGAGAGCACTTTCCAAAATGATACCTCTTTCCATGTCGCCAGCTATTTCCCGTTTGCCCAGCCGCCCATTAGCCCAGCCGCCAAACTCGCCAACACATGTTAATATTTTCCACGAGTAATTGAATCAAAATATCGCCAAGATAAACAACCCGCGATTCAGGGATCGATGCGCGAACATATGCAGAATTGACAGATACCGCGAAATTAAACGGAATGCTCACACTACTACCCGTGCTTCTTCTTCGGTAGCGCAAATGGAAGAGGGCCAGCTTCCCACCAGGCCAGTGGCAGGTTTGTCAAATCCTAAAAAGCGAACACTGATATCAACGTACCCTAGAGCATGTTCGAGAGGTACCAAATGATAGCCTCCATACAGTCACACAATAATAGAGTGCCCCCTATCTACTAATAGAGATATTAAATTATCCAATTCTTCAACCACTTTGACGCTACTGCAACACAAATCTCTAAAACTGCCCACAACGGTCGATACATACGATACGATGCAAACATCATATCGATTAGCGCGCGTCAACCCGCTCTCTCATCTGACTATCTCCTCTAATCCTCACCCGCTGAATGACAATCAGAGATAGAGACCAAAAGCCTGCGAATCGACGTAACTAACATTTATTTTACAACAACGGTTTACATCGACCCACTCCGAAGGTTGGGGTGAGGATGATCCTCCCCATCGGGAAGTGGATAAGGCATCGGTGAACATCCAAATCGAAATTGGATCGTTTGGATTGCTCAACCACTTTGCACCGGTTTCCTTCTCCTTTCCTCACTCTGCACCGGGGGCCAGTTTTACTCCATTATCGTGTCCACCTACCACCGTACCATTCTTTTACTCATGATCTTGCCCTCACAGCGGCAATCGACTAGGGTGGTGTTATATGTGATTAAACGCATCCCGCGCTTTGTGTTACTACCTCCGGTGCACAATTCGCTCGCAATGGACAGATGAATAATTAAATCATTTTCCGTTGGAATTCCGATGGGACAGCGATATTTACGCGACTCAATAAGACCGCTTTTTGGTTATGTATTCTGCTAGAAACCGAGAAAATATTGTGTGACCATCGCATATTCACCCAACAGCAACATTCACACAGTCTTTTACGATTTGATTAGTTTGCTAAAATACGTTAACATACATTTACTTAGTTAATTACTTTTACCTTACTTTACTAATAATGAGATCTATAGGTATGTCGTTTGTTAATTAGTAGTTTAATTAGAAATTAGTAGTTGAACACAAATCAATTCCCTATAAACTAAACTTAAGTTTTAGCAAATAATTTAAAAAAACAAGTTTTACAATCTTTTTAACGACTTCATTAAGCTATTAAAAAAAACATTGATTGTTTTGCTTCTAAATATGCAATCCGTCTCCGACTCGATGCAATAAAAAATTCTTTGCGGCGAAATTATCGAGCGGAAAAATACACTCACTCTCTTGCCCATACCAACCAATTACCAAGCATTTGGAAAAAAGTGCTTAAAAACCGGCAAACCGAGTGGCCAATGTATAAACTAACCGAGAGTACCGAGCTACTACTAGCCGCAAGGAAAAATTCGTCATATAAAATCCACAAATTAGTATAATTGCATTAATTTTTAATATATTCACAAATACCAATATGAACAAAGAAGAGATGAGGGCGAAAGGACATTGGTATAACAAAAAAAAAATTGGATTGTCCTTTGTAGCTTCTCTTGGTCGCAGTCTATCTCTCCCGTCCGCACGCCTATGTATCTATAGTTCGGTCTGTGTCTTCCCTGGGCCTGACTCTTCCCTTCTCTGCTGCTTTCACATCCTCGTATGTATCTATCGCACCATTAATCCCACCATCACTGCCCTTCTTTCAATTCTGCCTCTGATCCTACAAACTTTCAAAGATATTTCACCCTTTTAACCAACGTCGTGCACAATTTTCACTTCTACCCTACAGATCCTCCCATCTGGTGATGAGTGGCCATCGCTTTTTTACAATTCGCCGAAGGGAATTGATGATAAAAAGTGTTTTAAATCAACAAAACCAACAAACGTATGATGAACAATTGCTATGTTGAATGTACATCTTCATCGCTTACAGGACAGCACGAACGAAATACATATACAAAAATACCGAGATTAAAAGATATGTTCAGGGTTCCGGCTTAAGCTAATCGGCAAGTAATATACGCTCTATGAACGTCATGCTGTATCTTCGATTTTGCAGACTTTCTCGTGGTCTCTTGGGCAAATGGAAAGAATTGGAAAAAAAACTAGGAAATTTAATAAAAACGCTGCATAAATCAGTCGATTTTGATATTTTCCAATATTTAAACAATTTTTAATGATTCTCCCATAACAAAGGATCATGGAGATAATTAAGCTCAATTTTATTTGCGTGTTCACATTAACTTTTAAACTATTCTAGATTATTAATAGAAAGTGTATCAAAGTTAACTACCAAATATTCATCGTCACGAAACGTAATTTCGAATTCATGAAACAATTGATCAATAAGTTTTATTTTGTTCTCGTTCTACCCTAGTGAAACCCCAAAAAATTTTAAAATACTCCAATTTTACATCACCAATAATAACCCCTCTCACCGAATAAAACCTTTGAGAATTACATTGTGGCAATATTCATCTTCCTTTCCCGCAAATTTCATACTCCTTGAAGCAAAACCCCCGAAAAAATACCCCATAAAGCACATAAAATTACACTCCGGTCGCGCCAACGAAACCACCTTCAAATATTTGCTGTCATTTTGGAAGATTTCAACCGTGTTCGGTCGCAAGTTACCACACCGATGCCGATAAGTTAATACTGATGATACACCGTCGTCGTTTTCAGCATCCGTATCCTTCCTCCATCTTCCCCGTTTCGCGTCGCTGGAACACTCTTTACACGAGCGGAAAGAAACGGAAGGCCAATTTTGCATACGCTTCGTTTTCTTATTTGCAAACCATTAACAAAAAATAGCAGTTAAAAAACGACGAAACAACGGTACAAGGGAGCGATGGAACAAAATACGCGAACAAATTGCCTTTAGCACAACAAACGGTGGTGAGTTTGTTATAAATCCGCTCGAATTCGTGAATAGGAACCAGAAGCTGTGATTTTAATACGGCACAGACAGAGGTTGATACAGTATAATCATATGTGAAACAGTTAATATTTACTACGGAGGATATATAATTTCCACTCCAAAGCTTGTATAACAAAGCTTGTCCTATTATTTAAATTATTAATACAGCAGTGTATCAATAAAAAAACTGGCGTCTACAGCACGATAGTTGTTCGTTTGAATATATGTCCTTTGCAAGTAAAAACCTCTTACATTACTAGCTGATTTTTAATTCATACCCTTTACATTTAGTTAATATATGATATGTTCAGCATATCCTGCGTATATATGTACATTATTCAAGAATCAATGGAACATGATTGAAATCAAATATCTTGAACAACAATTCATTTTAACGTAAAGACTAACAACCTGAAGCTAATACAGCATTGAAAACACTTTCACATTCACCAATTGGTTTGTGTTTTATGAAAGATCTATTGACTTATCTATACGGAGCAACAATTCAACAACCTGTACATACTTGCCACACGTAAATCAAATAAGCGTACGTATTCAAAAGTACTTTGAAGGGTACCACCAATTTAGCAAAACCGCAACGGTGGGAACTGGAAAAAATAAATCTGTGGTTTCATTTATTTCCCAGCGGACACACACAGAACGGTTCTACTAAAGCTCACGACACGACGAAGTGCGATACAAACAGAAACGTAAAAAAGGAATACCCACCAGAACACAGCAAAAACCCATACATTTTCTCCCTTAGGCTAGGACTCGTTTTTTACCATTACCAACCCCAGCATCACCGCTTCTCCTGCCGGAAAACATACGATTGTTCCGGCATTTATCCTACCTTCCACGAATCTAAGTTCGCATTTTTCGAGGCACCGTCAAATACGCTCGTTGGTTGGTTGTGGTAACGATGCGGTTCCCCGCGTTCTCTCTGACAGTTATATCATATCGGCGAACGAGTCAGCGAAAAAATCATAGATGAAATTGTTAAACAAATACTCTCAACTTGATTCGATTTTTTTACTGCACCCCGAAGCCTGTTCCGACCAGTTTCCCCAACAGGGGTTCTCTTTAGATTTGTCTGCACAAATGCCATCTCAGATACGCCCGCGATCGTCTCGAATGTAGCACACAAGAATCGTTTTCTTTGCCTTTTACTTAAAAAGGACTGTTCGAAATCTCTCTATAGCGTCGAGTTTAGGGCACGTTCTTCCGATACGCTTTTGTTTTTCATTTCATTCCCTAGGCAACTGTGTATTGTATTTATACAATTTATTTTCATTGTGTTTTAAATTAATGTGTTATTTTTTAAACATCTAAAAACAATACAACTAAACAATTATTGCTTATAATTTTCTTTTCTTAACTAAAGCTCTCCAATAAATCATTAGTAATACACTATTTACGTTAGCGTAGATAAGCAGCTCTATTTTAAATACAATAGACCACTAATGTAAATATGACACATGTTACTTATTAAAGGAGTAAACATTGCTACTAATGATTCTTTTCGTGCTATTGTTATTAATAATGTTCCCGTCCAGCATCGCGTTAACTTCCATAATTTGATATTTAACGACTAACACATATTCTGTTATTACTCTAGTGCTTACTCCTCTCTTTAATTTTCCTCTCAAGCATACTCTAATGCTAACATTCTCTTCATTTCTCTCTCTCTCACACACATTTGTTAGTAGCATTAGCTTTCCACTTGGTTCGTGACCAGTTTCTCCCACTGTGTTAATCTCTCGTATGCGTTTTCCACGATCATCTCCCTGCTGCTGCACATAGCGCCTGTGAGAGTGGAAACATGTGCCTATGTACTCCTATCGCTTGTAATTAAATATGCGGAGCATCCGAAAGTGACTAAGGAAGCGTTCGTCCAAATTTCAATTCATTGCCAACCGCCACCGAGGTAAGTTCGCAAAGCTGGAAACTCGCGGTCGCGAAAAGTGGATCGTGAAAGTGTGCGATGAAACCACCGTTCGTTGTTGATTAGGTGAATTATGTTTGCAAAACATTATTACTTCTTGAGAAAACTAAAATCGAGTGATCCGGTTTAGTGCGTTGTGAATATTCGCGCGTATGTGAAATAGATTCTGAAGTAATCACCATCGATTACATATGTTTGGCACCTGGGTCAATCCAAATGCACCGGATGTGATCCTGGAGGTGGGACCACATCCTTGCAGCACACGTTATGCAGCTCATGCAGCTCTGCTTGCCACACACAGTGGATATCTCAGAGCAGCCCTTCGTACAATTGATCAACACCACACCAGCACAACTGCCCCATTACGGAGAGTAGTGTCGCAGCATTCGGGGATTAGTGCCACATCGGAAATATGTTCCCTTCCTTCCACTACAAACACCACCTCCTTGCTGTATCTGCCGAATGTAACATCGGAACAATTCACACCCTTACTATCTTACATGTATACAGGCTATCTTGATCTGACGATGGACAACATTTTTGGGGTGCTTCTAGCGACTCATTTGCTTCATATGCCACGAGCTTTGGAACTTTGTCGAACGTATCTGTCGTCGTCTGCTAACGCCACTAACACTTCGACTTGCACTTCAATTTCTGGAGATCACTTACAGCGAAGTTATTTTGCCATTAAACCAAATACAACAGTGGCAGCTACAACATTTTCGGCAGCCAATACTACATCCAGATTAGTACGACCGATCGCTAGTAAAGCATTGGCTACTGTAGGATTAAATTTTATAGCACCTCCAACAGCTTCTCAGATAAATTTGCTTCCTAGTGCATCCTTCCGCAGTCTTGGTGCTACGTCTCAGGACATATCAAGTGAACATCCAGAGGAAGAGTCACAACACGAAGCTCACTCCCCTTCACAAAGTCCCATCAGTGTTACGCGTTATGAAGAGGAAGAAGAAAGCATAACTCCTTTAACACCGCAAGGTTCACCTCTTTTGGAAAGTGATACCAAGGATGTTGATAGTGCTCATCGTAATTGCAAGGAAAGTAAATCGAAATCAGAAGAGCCTAAGCAAACAAATAATAATAGTTCGGCGTTGCATGAAGCAATGGATGACGAAAATCGTTCGAAAAATCATCAAACAGCTTACACAAAGCGACAAAAAATTCAACATCAAGACGTAACCAATGATGGTACAAATGGAGTAATCATTGATATTGCCAGCTGTGATGGACCAGTCCGTTTCCGGCGAGTGTTAAACGTGATGTACGGTTGTAACAAAAATACTCGATCAGTAGACTGTACTGATACATCCAAAGAGGACGCATTCAGTTTCGCAGATGCGGGAAGAAATGTAAAGAGAAAAGTTTCCCGCTCATTACGTTACGCATCGTCATTTCACCAACAGGTAAGAAACGAATAAATATATTAAAAGACTGCCCGTTGCTGTATCTGGTAGCGGCGTCGGTCCTAAACGACAGGAACGAGACAAAATTCCAACCGGAATGTTTCTCTGTTGCAAGGCTACAAAGTAAAATAAGTCTAGCAACCCAGAAATGGCTTAACACCATGCCCTAGTTAGATCCTTACTCCAAGAAAAAATAAGATAAAAAACACATCAAACGGTAAATTACATATTTTTTCAAAAAAAATTCTCAATATAAAAGATATATGATATTTTAATGCATTTCGCTAAAGGTCGGTAATTTCATTTCCACTACTCGTCCATAGATGGCGCGCAACATCAGTAACACTGGAAAGCTCGCATACGAAAGCTCGTCCTCGTCATCAAACAGTAGTTGCCAAAAATATCAACACCAACAAACCCAGCTGCAACCAGCAGCTTCACATTTCCTATTGACACAGGATGAGGAACAGAAGGACGAAAACAGTCAAGAAGAAATTGCGCCCTGCAATACGGAATCTACTATCGATATTGAAGGAAGTTCTAGCTATACTTGTGTGTATTGCAAACATACATTTAAATCGCACTACTGCTACCAAAAGCACGCTAAAAGACATCTTATACCTCTCTGCTTGGACAACAAACCCACTTCAACTTATAGTGCGTCCACAATCAAAACTGTATCGCACGCAGCTAGTCATCCTAGAGCGTACGATGTACGTCGCCGATCTCACCAAAGTTCCACCACCAACAGTGGTACTAGTAGTACAATCAAGAGAGAAGTGAAACCCCTCGATATGAACGTGCAATATTATCCGTGTAAAACGTGCGGTAGCAAGTTTCCTAGTTACTACTTTGTGCATAAGCATCGAAAACTTTGCCACACAGAGGAAGAAGACGATACGACCAATCTCAGTACAAGTACGGCTTCCACCAATAGCACGTCTGTGGGCATTTCCAAGGAGAGCAACCACGAGGCAAAAGCTTTTCAACCGGAACATAACACTGATTCCGGAAAGCAGTCAGATTTTCTTGCGAATGTAGACCAGAACCCACTTCGTGTAGAACAGCAATGATAATTATAACGAACTTATAGATGCTATTAGAATCGTATCAGCTGAAGCCACCAATTCCTTAATATCACAGGCGTAGAAAGAAAATCTGCAACAAGACCCCTTAAACTGAACCATATCACAACAAATATGATAAACAATTACGGATACAGTTTCGCTAATGTTATATAAGCTGTACGATACTGTATGAGTAAAAAATTGCAATAAATTATTTCATCGCCTCGTCAACACAAACGAAGACATTTGTCCCTCAGAATTGCATATGGATTCTTCAATTACATTGATTACATTACATTATGATTCTTCCTTATACTACATGATCGACTTGTCCGATTCGTTGAAATGATAGTTGGAAACTATCAGAGGCGATTCCGCAACGGAAAATCAACCACTGATTAGATCTTCACCATGCGGCAGATCTTGGATAAGATGCCGGAGCAGCAGCTACATTCCTTCCATCTCTTCATCGATTTCAAGGCCGCATACGACAGCCAGGTCCTAGATACGTCCTTACGTCCTTAAGCCTTACGAAGCAATGAGCTCTTTTAGAATCACGGCCCAACTTACCAGACTAGTACGAATGACAATGACCAACGTCACATGTCAGGTGATCATGGATGGAAAACTTTCAGGGCCCTTTGCTACCACCAAGGGTCTGCGCCAAGGACATGGGCTAGCTGTTATACTCTTCAACCCTAGCGCTAATGAGGGTCATCCGCGACTCAGTGATGGAAACTTCAGGGACCATCATCTTCTACAAGTCAATCCAGAACCTCGAATGCGTTGATGACAAAAACTTTATTGGTTTACGGCTCTCCTAAGTAGCGGACGCTTACCAAAGAATTGAGCAGTCGACAGAAAACCTCAGGTTGGAGGTTAACGAGACAGCAGGGCAAGATCGCGATGCGGTTGTAGCGCCGGTAAGCAGTAAGTAAGCAAGTATATTACATTTAGAATAGATATCTAATAATTGGCCCGTAAAAATTGCAATCTCTCACTCTTCTTGGCCTAACGATCAAGGCCATCTGTGGCTTAATAGACCTAATTTTATCACGTAACCGGATGGTAGTCAGTCCTTGCTACATCGATTGATCCGGATGGGATTTTAGACCGGTCCTGTCGTGTGAAAACCGGCACCTTTACCAATACATCCAATACATCATTTTTTACTTTCTTTAAAATACGAGTTTTAATCATAAACAAACCAATCCCATTTTTGTACTTGACTTTTTGTTTCCTCTACGTCACTTACTGTGTTCCTATTCCAAAATTCATTTCTTATTTCCCATCTATTGCCTCATGACTGGCTTACAAGACTTAATTTTACCATGTCATTTAGTCACAGTTTACTGCGAAGGTGTACGGATGGGATGTGGTACGGTTGCTATCGTGTAGTAAACCACACCAAACCTCGCTTATTAAGAAGGAACACAAATTGTGATGCCGTTAGATTCAATTCAGATAAATAATAAATAATCAAATGAATAAACAATTATAAACATAACAGATTATATCAAATACACGAGATCTTACCTTCCTGGATGTCAGCAGCACCGCTTGATTCGTTAATATTGTCATCCTTACGTTTGTTCGATGAGTCACTGTGAAAAAGTTTGATAAACCGCGATTATTAATTAGCACACGTTTTAGACATTTAAGGAACGACATCGGATGGAGTGAATGATGCTTACCTTGCATTAATTTCTTCTTTCAGGTGATGGAGATCGTCTTTAACACTGCCAAGTTTACTACTTACAACGCTTGCTACCACCGACCCGAGCGTTAACTCAACTGTCGATGGTAAAGATTGGTTTGCGGTTGAGTTTAAGGACAGCAAATCAGGTTTCACGCCGTTTATCGGAATGTTAGACAACGCTATTGTAGCGGATGGTATAACATACGATACTCCAATACTATTTTCCACAGACGATGCATTTGCGGATCCTGCAATCGGTGGTTGCACTGTTAGTTGATCAACCTTTCCAGACGGTGTTGCGGTGGATGTGATACCTGTACCACTAACAGCCTTAACAGTGTTTGAAGATTTTGACAATAGTACATCCGCTCCAGGATCATTGTTCGTGGATCCCTCACCAGACGCAGCTACATTCGTTATCGTTGTTACTCCACCAGCAGTCCCCGTTGTCGTGTGCACCACTGTGGTGCCCGTCGATGGGTTCAATTCATTTTCATTGATCTTCGTAGACACCTCCATTGAATCTCCACCAGTCGTACAGCTACTGTTGCTGACATTAGCTCCATTGCTGTTCACATTTGACTCATTTGCGCTGCCCAAAATTGTAGTGCTGCTGTTACTGCTGTTAGTACTACCACTGCTGGCGTTGTTATTATTGTTACCACAAGCAGATGCCACGGTTGATGCAGTGATCGAGGCAGATACACTATAACCGCTGGGTGATAGGGACGAAGAATTGGTAATGCAACTACCGCTAATGCTGCTGCCGTTGTTACCCGTGCCAGTGACATCGTTGGTCGCGTTAGTATTAGTAACACTATTATTACTACTGTTGCTGTTGATATTATTGCCACTACACCCATTATTACTGCTGACGGGCACGGTATTTGATGACGGATTTGTAGTGACATTGACAACATTGGATGTCGCATTACTTCCTATCGTACTATTTGTTGAATTCGCGGCGCGATCACGGCCTACAGTCTTTTGTTGTTGTTCACGTTGTAGTCTATCGATGCAAGCACAAGAAAAACAAAAACAATTATTGGTTTTACTTCTCCAAAAAAGCATATGCAAATGAGAAAAACAAGCTTTCCCGCTTTTATCTAAATGAGACAGCAAATAAATAAATACCCACCTTGTCGTAACACCAGTAGTCATTGCATCCACAATTGATTGTGTTTGCTGCTGGTTGGATTTTTGAGGGTTTCTAGAGCTTCTTGTTCGCTGTCGGGACTTTCTTAACAACTGTTTATAATTTTCCGTCTTCTTACTGAGGTAGTAATATCGCACACAATCCTGAAAAGCAAAACAAATAAAAATTTTATGTAGTTTTTGGATCAACGGAACCAATGCGTATTGATAATGATCAAACATCTGTTCCATTTCATTCTTACCTGGGCACTTTTCCTGTCCAAACTGGCTGCAATTGTGCCAAAATTTTTCGAATGCTGCAAAAACTTTTCCCGAAAAAATTCTTTTTCTCCCGATGTCCACACATTCAAACTTAACCGCTCCTAAAGCAAGAAGAAAATAGTACTCAATTAAACAAATATATATTTTTTATTCAGAATATTTAAACAACAGCTAATCATTCAATTTTCATCTTCCCTGTTGCCTTCGATAAGCCGTAGTCAGATCTGAGGCTATTCAAACATTTTATGTACTTCGAATTTTTCATTTTTCTAACGTATATCGGCCAAAATAAACAAGGAAGTGATTAAATACATATTCTAAAATTTTGCTACGAACCATTTCTGATTAACGTCTTTCTTCTCAATAAGCTGTCATTTCTACAAGACAATTCATATACTGCTATTTAAGAAAATAACAAAGCAGCAAAGCTTTCTTACCTTAAATTCCGTTTCCATGTCTATCAGCGCTCCATTTTCATTATTAAACACTAGCCTTCTTTGTCTGGAGTCTAACATTAAAGGTGGAATCACAGCATATGAGCGCATTTTCTTATCCTCCATGGCCTAAAAGTAGATAGAACAAATGTATATCACTAAGCGTATCCCGTAAATCATGCTTTCCGCAGACCGCAGCACCGCGTACCTGTTCTTGAAGACCATCCATGATCTCTTCAAGGTCGGCTTCGGATTTTATTCTAGAACCTACACGATTAAATCGCTCCTTATCTTCCCGCTGCTTTCGAAGCTCCGGGAAAACCTTTTCGAAGAACTCGCGATTCTTGGCCTCCTTTGCCTTACGCTTGGCGCTCGCCTCCAGCTTATCGACGCGCTTGGTCCATTCCTGTGATAACTGGGCGTAACGCTCCGTTATCTCGCACTGCTTTGCCGCACGCTCAGTTTTGATCTTCCGGAAGTGCAACAGCAGCCGCTGTTTAAACATCCGATGGCGTTCCTGTACCTCTCGGCACACCTCCGCATCTGACGGTTGATTATACAGCGGGAGAGGGTCAGCTCCGATTGAACAGAGCGTACTAAGGACGGCATGAGCTGCGGAGGCACGTTTGCGATTTTCCGCATAAATTTTCTGCGCTAGGTTACGGTGCTTAGGCTGTGCCTCCGAGGAGCTTTCTTCGATCGGCGGCTTAGCAGACGCTTCCTCGAGGGATTCCTGCTTCTTCTTCAGTGACGCAATCTTCTTCTCCGCTTTATCAATTTCGTTATCCACCTTGGCGATCTGTTGCAACAGTTCGTCCTTTGTGGCTCGTAACTCTTCCATAGGATCACTGGGCAGTGTAGGAGAGATGGCTTCCACTTGCGGATGGTATGCACCCGAGGGCACCATCACAACCGGCGATTCCCGTGTATCAACCTTCAGCAAAGTGGTTGCGTTGCTGCCACCACTACCAACTGATAGTGGTACGGAACCCACAACCGGCGGAGGATGCTGCGAACCGACGACTTCATTTAATCGAATCTTTTTAAATGCGGGTGGCCCCGTGCTATCCGGTAGTGTCGAGACCACCGATCGCGCCGTTTGCAGATGGTAATCTGGATTTGGATGAAGCAACGAAATGCGGGGCCTGGTGGACGTTTGTTGGGGAATTTGCTGCATCACAATCTGTGGTGGTTGGGGCGCTTGTTGTTGTTGCGTCACTGATGCCACCATCATCTGGGCTCCTCCTCCCACTTGCTGGGAAGAAACCGAAGACGGTTGCGATGGAATTGGAGTGGTTTGCTGTTGATGCTGCTGTTGTTGCTGTTGTTGTTGCTGCTGCTGTTGTTGCTGCTGTTGTTGTTGTTGCTGATGCTGCTGTTGCTGCTGCTGCTGCTGCTGTTGCTGCTGCTGTTGTTGTTGCTGCTGCTGGATGTGATGTGATGTCGAATGCAGCGGCACCACATCCATATTGTTGACAATGCTGATAGATGGGGGAATTATGCTATTGGGCACTACGTTCGCTGCTCCAATAACCGAGGAAGGAACCACCTGACGGTACTCAGCAACAACTTGCTGTACCTGTGAGACGCGGGTGAACGGACTCGCATCCCGTATGAAGGCAGGGACGTACGAGTTATTTTGCACATATCGCAAGGGAGCTTCTCTGGCCGGAGCGCCTCCAAATGATGGATAATTCGCGGCTCCAGCAGCCCCTGGACCTGGCCTTGGTGGTGACAATGGACTTGCCGCTGATCGAGGCACTGACTGTGACGGCGACGGCCCTCCCTTGCTATAACCCTGTGTCGTATCAGCCGTTCTAAAATGAAAAAAGGCATAAAAACAGACAAATTAATACAGGACTAAATGGTTCGTTTTTCTTAATTCGCATTATGAATGATCTTATCAAGTTAACTAAGTGACGTGCATTACAACTTTAAATGGGATAAATTTCCTCAATCGATATTGAATCAATACAAAGAAGGAAAAAGTAGGAGCTATCTGTTTTATTCCAACTTGATAAAGAAATTTGTATAATCATTCGAGGCTAACATAGACTATACCGGCATTGACCGTAACATTTATAGTAAAAAAATAATTGTAAGCTATTCGAAGCATTGCATCAGGTATACTTAATGAAAAAAAAGGAAAAATATAGAAATTTCTTTCATACACTGTGATCTTTTTATCCACATATTTTTTAAACAATGACTAAATTAAATTATCAACCACGTAATGCAGAATATAGACTAATTTCCACAATTGCAAAGAACCGTGCCTAGCGCTCTATCAAACACGAGACTCACGAGAAACACTATTGAAAGAGTGAATGAATTACTATAGAAATTAATGTTCTGTTCGACTTTTTCTTGTAATTAACTTCAATACATTTAGTTATAGAGACCTTCCTTCAAACCATCAAGACAACAACATAAAATTAGTTGATTCAAATAACCATTTTGCAAAACACTGGTGAATTAATACTTTAAATTATTTTTCTGTTTAAAGAACACTGTTTGTTGATAGTGGGGCGGGCCGGTAGTGTATTGATATTGGCGCCGGTCTTCACACGACAGGACCGGTCCAAAATCCCATCCGGACCAGTCCTCCGTACTCAGGACTGATTATCCTACTACGGGTAAATAATTACCCGAAAGAGACCATCGTTAGCCATAGGTTCAAAATGACTATAAAGTGTATAAATAGGGATTTATTGACTGTCTTTATGGTCTTGATCTGGTATGGGAATCCACTGAATTCTAATTTCCAGCATTTCCGGCAGACGTATCAACACCCTCCTCTGCCCATATGCACAGCATAAAAGACTACGCTGCATCGTGTCATTCTACTAACATAACTAAAAAAACCGCAGGTGGCTTAAACTATGTTCAAAATAGTGGGATAAGCATATACAACTCATAGCGCTTATCATTCTCGTATCGGGTTCTCCATTGTCCTTCCACCCATACAGGGGCAAACATTTTTCGAAGCAGTTTCAATACAAGGCGACTAAGATAATTTATTAAGTTACAGAGCATTCTTAACATAACTCCCGTTAACTTATTGTATTGTTTTTTTTTACTTAAATTCACGTTCATAACGCATATTCTATACCAACCTAGCAGTAATGATGAGAATGATGAGCTATGAAACTGTATTGCCAAACGAAAAACCGAGCAGCTTGTAATCAATTAACTGACAATTTGTTTTATTCTTGTAATGTAAATGCACGTCAAACACGATTGTTCCTAGTGCCTCTCTTAACTTGTTTAACTTTAACTTGTTTACTCTTAACTCTTTACGAGCATCTAGGAACAAAATACAATGTTTACGTTACATACAGAAACAGTCATCTTTCAACCCAAGGCACCGCACAGGAACAGATATTTCATTATGTTATTCGATTTAACCTCACATAATTCTCGTACATGTATGTGTACTTTTAACGAAAAGCAATATTGTGTACGATGCTTAATAATTCCATTTGGATTGCAACTTTATAGCACAAAAAGAAATGTTTCAAGTAAAAATTTAAATTACTTTGCCTGAGGCAGTACAACAACCATTACTTTGAATGCAAGCAACATGTCACGATTGTAGGCAAATTTTGGGCAATTTATTATTTCAGACTGTTGGAATTTGAATAGCTATTAGAAAGCAGCGTCACGAGGAAAAGAACTCAACACCTGTGCATATACGGGTATGAGAAAGCGATGAAAAGAAGAAGATTTTTGAACTAAGCAACAGTTATAATCGACTTATGGAAACCGATATGTTATCATAAAATTACACTGAAGTAACCAACGGAAGGCCAGAAAGTCCAGACGACCCAGCCCGTAAAATCCTTTTGGATCGTCCACATAGACAGAGGGGTGTAGTAGGCATATATTGGGATGGAGTTGATGCGTTGATGCGTCCGCCAGAAAGGCCGGAATAAGTAAGTAAGTAAGTAAGTAATCTACGGAAGGGGAGTTTGGCTAAATGGACTATTTTAGAGAACTCAAATAACACACACACAGCCCCTATAAAAATATCCTGTTTGTGCTATTACGAGAGCTTCAAATTGATTTTTGACAGTAAGAAATTTAGGTAAGTAATTTAAGTATGGCAATCTTCGACCTTTAGTTTACGGAGAACATCAATCAATAAAGAATTTATTATGTTATAGTAGGTTTTTAATCCACCAAAAAGCGTAATTCATAATGAATGTACAATCATTTTTTCGAATTATCATTTCCGCCTCGAGAGACATACGATGGCAATTGACCGTGAGCGGTCTAAATAACTCCTGGGGCAGACCAAGACCAAGAAACGGCTGTGAACCGTGATAAATAAGTAACTAACTTTAATGGTTCCACGTGCCGCCCCGTGTACTACATTACCCACTCCACCACTTTGTACGTAAAGGCAGTTGAATTTGTCGTTTTGAGAAATCATAACGAATAAATCTTTTTACACATTGTTCTCTAGCACGGCCAAATCTTCCTCTTATCAAAACAAGCTCTATAGATTTGCTTAAAACGCTATATCGCAAAATTACCCTTTATCAACTCACAGTCAGCTCTCTAAACTTTATCAACGTCTTCATGTTACACGTCTAAGGTAAGAACGGAACGTTTAATGTACAAGAACAACTTAGCAAAACAGGTTTAAATAAATGGAATTCCAATTCAGTTCCAATTCTTCTAATGTTGAATTCTGAAAATTCGAATTATCAATTCCTTCAATAATTAATGTTAGTAAAACAAACAAACACTAACGATTCTTAAGCAAAACTAATAACCAGATTTTCGGCGATGTTCTGGTGTTTTGTGCTGTTACCAATAAGATTATAATATAGCTTCCAACAATGGGTTCTTATTATGATTTAGGTAATTTTTCTTGTACGCTTAAAACGTCAAGCTTAAGATAGAAAACCTACTACCTTAAAATACACACTTGCGAACCAAACTAGCTTTTGAAGCATTAATTTTAGTCAAAAGCTAGAAATTAGTTTCGATAAATTATGATAACAGTGGTCATTTAGGATGCTTTAACAAAATTCTTAGCTGACTCTGATTTGGAATGACTCTAGCATTCCTTCGCCCTTAACATATGTATGCATTCCAAAATTGGAAAGTATTCAGTGATTTTTCAATGGCAGTTTCCTGTCACCTAATGGAAATTCCAGGACTTTAGTTTCAAGATCTCAGGAAAGAGCAAGCGAAGAGAAAAAGTTTTACGCGGTAAGACACATCGAATCCGATCGCTATGGTCGATCTGGCTTCTAATTAATTCTGCTTCATCGGCATAACAACCTCAAGTGGTGGGGTCTAGGCCTGCCATTTCTGGTTTTTTGTGACTTTATTTACCCGTAGTTAGATAGTCAGTCCTGCGTACGGGAGTTTGGTCCGGATGGGATTCTGGTCCGATCCATTCGTGTGAAAACCGGCGCCACTACCAATACACCACCGAGCCGCCTCAAGCCTTCTAACATACCTTCTCCTATTTCAAGAAAAACCATAGTACCAAGTAGTCATATTCCGGGTGGCCAGATAACAGACATCACCGTAACGTGCAGCAGAATCGAAAGATGAACATCAAAGGCAATGTGGTATCTTCGTTCCACCTGGAGGTAGAAACAATCAAGTACCACCTTCCAAAACGAGCGACTGAAAGTTCGGCGGAAACATTATTTTAAGGATAAAGTTTCACCAAAGATCACCAACCCTCCGAATGGCACTCAGAAGCATTATTCAGAACTTTTTATGGCACACCTCGAACAGAAAATCAAATCCAATACTTTCGAAAGCAACACGGAGTAACATATGTTATCAAAGGCCACGAAAAAGCTAAATAAATGTTAACACTTTTGTTGTTGATAGCGCTGGCTTAGTTCCTGACTAGTTAGCGCAAAATAGTACTACAGAGCTTTTTTTCCATTAAATTTTTTCATTGTCACTTGAAATTGCTGCATTTTTAATACAAACGTTACAAACAGGAGCAACCCTGTGGCGTTGTGATAGTGATACCAATATTTCGTACGATTAGAATTGTACTAAATCTCTTTCGCGCCGTTCATTCGTAGCTAAATAATCAGCTACGTTGACGAGCTAAACGAATGCTTTCATGGTACGGTAGTATAACATTCGTACATTCTTAACTTGCTACCAGCAGGATCTGCGCCAAAGAGATGGGCTAGCTTGTCTACTCTTCAACATAGTGCTAGAGTGGGAAATCCACGATTTGGAGATGGAAACTTCGGGGACTGTCGTCTATAAGTCAATTCAGATCCTAGCATACGCTGATGACAAAGACATCATCCTGTGGTCGGAGATTAAAGAGGCAAAAACCAAGTTGATGGTGACACCACCAGAGGCACAGGGGTGGCGCACAAATAGGTGATCATACCTTTCAAGTCTTCCAAAATTTCACCTATCTTGGGTCAAAAGTCAGCACCGACAGTAACAATAATGTTGAGATACGCGCTAGGGTGATGATAGCCAACCGGTCATTCTACAGTCTGAAGAAACTTCTCCACTCAAAATACCTGTCGCGACGAATGAAGCTGGGACTTTATAGAACTGGTATAGTTCCAATACTCACATACGCGTCTGAGACATGGACTTCGTCCAAAACTGACAAAACCCTCTTACCCGCGGTCGAGAGGAAGATGCTCAGAAGGATTTTTGGCCCCGTAGGTGTGTCTACGAGCTGGACGGCGAATTTTCTGTCGTACAGCGAATTAGACTCGCCAGGCTCCGGTGAGCTGGTCACGTCATGGGAATAACACCGGACGACACAGCCCTTAAAGTACTTTTAGGTCGTCTACATGGACAGAGGAGGCGTGACAGGCCCAAATTGAGATGGAATGATGGCGTTTATGCGTCCGCCAGATAGACCGGGATAATTGATTGACAGACGCTCGATAGCGAGGTTTGGGGGACTCCTGCAACAGGCCAAGAACACGAAGCGGTTGAAGCAACCTTCGAGAGGCTTCGGATCCTACCCCATTACAAAGCACTCTATCCAGAGCTACTCTATATACTCAACTCTATGTATCTCTACTCACATTCTACGTGCAGATGACGAAAAAAATTATACTAAATTATTGTTACCGTTTTCCAAGAAGCGCAATGTATTGTAATAAAGAATTTCTTTGAACCCATCTTGAAGAATTTTGTTTATTGTCTTCGCGCATTGTTGATTTATCCCGTTTTACCGTTTGAAGACATTTATGGAATTTACTAACGAATGTAAAAAAATACATCTGTTTTATGAAGCTAATCGCTTTCGCTTTGCTCTTCCATATCGCGAAGATTGCAACTAATTTTAGAACTTTCGCAAAGAACTTACTGATTATTCAAATTCAAATCAAATTCAATCGATTTTTTTCTTTTTTGTTACAACGACTTTACTTTTTTTTTTTTTTTTTTTTTTTCGTTAGAACGGCCTGGCCGTATCGACTTATTTTACCACGTAGCCGGATAGTCAATCCTTGCTACGGGGGATTGGTCCGGATGGGATTTTGGTCCGGTCCGTTCGTGTGAAGACCGGCGCCGCTACCATCATGCCACCGGACCGCCCCTGAACGACTACGACTTTACTTAATGAAGACTAAAAGAATGGATATACAGTCCTTATTATTTTTTATTTATCTGAAGAACGGCTGGGGCCTCGAGGGAACTATCCGGATAGGATGTTTGCTTCGATCCTGTCGTGTGGAGCCGGCGCCGCTACCAAATACACCACCGGGCCGCCCGCAGCATAATAGCGATTTCTATTAATTATTAAAATAATCACCGAATTAAACTCAACAACGAAACTATAAAGATAACTTTTAATACTTCCATGCTCGCTAGATATAGTCTCTTTATACTACAGGAACCAAGCTACCGGTAGCTAAATCACAATTGTCCAACGATAAAGATGTAGTCCGTCCAATTAAATGGGGCAAGGACCCGAGAGATAACTTGCATAACTCTCTGACATGACAACGAGAAAAATTTAAGGAATTTAAATTATTTGAGAGTGAATCCGCATCAACATCCATTTTTGTTTGTTGTATTTTGTATTGATCTCAAACTCCTCATGTTTTAGTCATGTACAGTAAAATAGTAGAGCGAGCATTTAAAAATAGAAACCGTCATCAGCAGATGTTTTGACTTCCATAACATAATTGAGAATGCAGTTTTGGAAAATTTTGCGTGACTTATGGGCAAAAAGTTGTGCTCTTTGTAATGATTCCATAAACATATTCATAGATATTGCCATCAATTCTTAAGACTAGGATTAAAAAGGATAATCAGCAAATAGTCGCACAATTTGTAGTGCGTAATTATTTCAAATTGTATTGAATCCTAGGAGCAGTTAGGCTGACTAAGTATTATTTCACCCAGAACACCATTAGAACCATTCTATATTTGAATACTATAGGAAATAGCAGTATGCGTAGCATTCATTGACCTGTGTTGTCCTTGTCGCAAAGTTTAACAACAATCAACATTTGAGCTTTGTATATCCGACGGCACGGCCGTATATTGATCACTGCACTGATCTTGAAACAGCTGGACTGGTCCAAAATCTCATCCGAACCAATCCCCCATAGCAAGGATCGACTATCCGGCTACGTTGTAAAATAAGTCTAATAAACCAGTAATGGCAGGCATGATGGTCGTAGGCCATGAAGAAGATGACAAAAGTTTTAAAAGAATAAGGTACAGTTTTTGGATGGATTGAAACTGCTTGGGCCACAAATGAGCATTGGATTTAATCAAAATATATTAATAAATATTCGGGTTAATTTATGACTGACCAGATTCATTTATTATTGTGATTTTTTTTCGATTATCCCGAACAAATACTGGAATACTGTCTATGAAACACATCCAATTTTTGACTTTAGCATAATTGATAAAGAATCAGCCAGGTTATGTTGCATCGAATGAAAGAAACAATGAACGAAAGAACCACACAGATAACAGAATAATAGTTCTATCTATACGTTTATGGTGATGTCTGTAATACACCATATCTATTTGGTCCCTCCAAATGCACTATATGATTCATCCTCCAAGATTATTCTCAGAATTTCCAATACTAAATGCACCATCAACACATCAATTTTGTATGCCGTTGGTCTTGCGTTTTGTAAGTGATCTTTTCGACCTTTTTCGAGCATCGTCTCTCTTCATCTTCAAACTTTGGTGGTCATTATTCGTCTTTCTCCCAACCTAATTTCTCGCGGGTTTAAAGTTTTTTTTATTGGTTCAAAATAAAATCGTTCAGCAATTAGCCACAGTTACCAGGTATGACAGGCCATAAAGATAGATCCATAAAAGAACTCATTACAGTTTAAAACTATTTTAATAGTACATATGATTGTAATAACGAAGAAATTAAATTGTTATTTGCCAAAATACCTTCAACGATATATTCACAACAATTTGCAAAAAGTGTCAGAAAGAAACAGTTTTACTTAGAAAATTTTATTTATTACCAGGGACAATGATTTAAAATGTAGTTGTAATGGTCTAACACACTACAGTTTTGAGAAAAAAACGTCCATGAAATGATTACCAAAGATAGATTATCGCTAAAACAAATCTCAAAGTGGGACAAAAACGTAAAAAATAATGAATTTGTACGAAGTACATTAATAATATGTAGAATTTTTAAAATGCTGTTTTATTGTTCATTTATAAATATTTGGTTGCGCAAAAGCTACCAAAGCGATTTTGTGCCCATAGTAGATTACATTAAAAAAACTAAAACCATTTCATCGGTAATCTCGTAAAGCAATCGATTATATTGAATGTTTTGATGGCATCCATGGTATTAATCAACTTCTTCTTGAAGGTAGTATCTTACGGATTATCTAGATGGGCAACTCTGTAGTTTTGCTATAATGTCACGTAATGTATTGTAATGTAATGATATATCAATCTAATATCTCCACACCACATGACAGTTGTCATAATCTTGTGATGAAATCATGTGTTCATTTCTTTTTTTTTTAGAAAAAATAATAATTTCACTCGTTTTACCTATCCAAAACATTCTACAAAGAATAATTTGATAAAAAAAAATCTGTATGATAGTCTATGTGTGGGGACGACCCGGTGTTTTATTTGGAGGCGCCAGTCCCACACCGACCGGACCGAGACGAAACCCCATACGGACCGTTTCCTTGTAGCAAGGACTGACTATCCGGTTACGGGTATATAAAGGCTAAGGACTAGACACTTCTTGAGGTTGTTATTCCAATAAAAAAAAAGATAATGACACACTCGCACAGTGTCGTCTTGAAGGTTTTAAAGGGCCTATGAATAGAAGGGGCGTACTGGATTAAAAACGTACCGCATTCTAATCTATATCATCTTCAACCAACTCAATTCTTTCAAACAATTTCATAACTTTCTATTCCTTTTATTCTTGGACCGCGAATGGACAGCGTGCTGGTTTTCCTGACAAAATGCCCAAGCAACTTACACATAACTTGATAGCCGCGAAAATCATCTCTGTAATTACTTTAATTATTTTAGTTCCATACACATCTTTTAGTTCAGGCTGACCGTCATTTCAGGCGATATCTGCCTTTTCTGTCCATCGGTCTAGATCAGGGGTCTAAAAACTACGGCCGCATGCGGCCCTCAGGAGCGTCCAGTGCGGCTCGCGTCGCTATTGCTAATGTTATCATTTTAATAAAAATGTCTAATTTGGGAACGTTGTAATATTTTTTTACAGTTCAAATATTAATTTCTGTAGTAGTTCCAAACATTTAATACCAGAAGTTGTGAAAAAAATCATGCTCGAGAGAGCAACATCTCTGTAAATATTACCTCTGTGTAAAATACAGGGTTTTACAATAGATAGAATATGACGAGCACGACTTAATACAGGATCTGGCGATAGATAATAAGTAGCGTGCCAAAGTTATTGAATCGCGCAAGCGAATATAAAAACACGGTGAGATTGATAGTGAAACACAAAACACGAAACTTTACAGTATCGCAGAAACTGGATATGGAATCGCGTACACAATTTATTGAATGTAAATTTGCCTATGCTGTTTACGCACAACGGATTCAGAAGTTGAGTTATAAAATGAAATTTTTGACGATTAAATTAGATAAAAACCAATCACAAAGAATTATCCTTTTTAACATGATTTATAAATTCTATTTTGCAAATCATTTGTTTAAGATTTCGTAGAATTTTGTATATTATATGTCAACTCTTGAATCCACGTGTGCGTAAACAGCCTGGCCGAACTGGCATTAACTAAATTGTGTACGCAATTCCATACCCAGTTTCTGCGATACTGTAAAGTGTTCCCCTGGACCCCTGGTCTAGATTAGTCATTTACCACAGAGCCATAATTAAAATTTTCCTACGAAATTTCTAAACCAATTAAATCTAATGAGAATTCGCGTTTTATAGTATTTTATACATAACTTTTGCAATGATATTTTGAAAACATTTTTAGAAAACAATGTACATTGAAATAGGTCGTAAAAATTTTTAGCATTCGAAATTTTACTATGCTTGAATTATTTCATAAGATAACCCCAATTTGACTTAGAGGCTAAAGTGAATGTTCAATCAAATCGTCATTATTGTTTTAAATTCTGCCATTCTATGCTTTGCTTCCTGGTGACTCCCCAGTTGTTTTGTTTTTTTACTATACCGTTATTCGTTTTGATACGAAATAGGTTACATATTTTCTATAAGAAAACGTACAAAAAAGTACATGAATATGAAAATGAGAAAACCCGAAACATTTTGCCATACACACTGTATAATGAGTAAAAATAAGAAGAACAGACACGATAAATGATGAAAGAAGAATAATCTACCAAGAAAACTAACAAGATAAGAATGAGAAAGACAGAAAGGAACAAATTGCCTAACCTTATGTATTATGAAGTTTTACGCAATTTCTCAACGTTTAAATAAAACAACAACACAATGTAACCCAATCATCACCAACAGTATAAAACGTTCGTTAAGAATTGCACCAAAACTTTATCACTATAAGTTTTTCAACATCGCACAATAAATATCAGCCATAAGTAGGAAAGGAGTAGTGTCCTGTAATTCTAGTGAAAGCGATAGAGGGCGGTGGCGACACCACTTTATCGATCTGTTAAAATAAGATCACATCGTCACTCATCGCCTTTACCCCCTTTCACACCCGATACTTTCTTCTAGTACCATAAGTAAAAACTAATCTTAGTAGTAATAAAGACAAAAAAAGGCTATGGCAAGAAGCGAAAGACAAAGGTGGACTGAGGGAGAAAGCAAGAGCATACAGGCAATCAGACACGCACACACACCATACTGCGGAGACTTAACTGTTCTACCAATACTACTTTATTTGCAACGGACGCGAGGTGCCGCTGCTGGCTCCACAGTAACACGACGAAAAGGAAAACAATGTTGACACGAAAATAAAAAAAGAAACAAAAGCGAACGGCCTACTACGGCACAAACTTGGCAACAGCGCTCGCTCTGTTCGGCGGTTAGCCTCACTACGTAGTGATTTGCTTGCTACTCGCGCTACCCCCATCATCGTCGACACAGCAAATAAGCTAACCGATACACCCCAAGAGGCGCAGGGACCGTATAACGGATAACGTTGGAGGGTGAGCAGAGCAAACGAGGTGGTGGTTCATTTGGCGCTTTTGAATTGCTCTTAGCTGTTTCGATGCGCTACAACGCTAGCGGATGGCGCTCAAACCAACTGGAAGCACATCATTTTAACAGGCAAGTTGGCTGAAAAAAGCAGCCATGAAACATACGCACATGACACAGCCTGTACCCCGGGGTTGTCTGTACTGAAGCCAACACAAACAACTAACACCACACATGTGGCTTTGTCAGTCGAACCATTCTTGTCACATGCAATAGCAGAATCAATAATAATACACAGACACTTCAATCTGGAAAGCTACAATCTTTTCCCAATGGGTTAGTCATCCTGGGTCAGAACAATGTTTAAGCAATCGATCCGAATATGGAAACATTCCCAATTTCCTGTAAGTTTACAGATTTTGCCAATGAACAAAAATTCCAAATCTATATTTTATTTAAACAAGAAACAAAGAATCGGTTCAATAATCGAGACTCGTAACACCTTCAATGTATACGTTGTTACGGGTTATGATTCCAGTTTCTACAGAATTAAATTTTCCTATTGGGGCCAGTCATACCGATCTGCAAAAAAAATCATATCATGAATAGTTGAAGTCATAACCTTTAAAGGGCAGGGCGCGAACCAATATTGGCAACGATTTTGCACACAAATAATACACAAAATCATGACTGTTCACCATAGCTAGACAAGCTTCTTTTAATATGGTTTATTATGGCATTTCATGTAGATTTATGTAACACATGAGATACGGATGTTTTAATTCGTCATGAATTCGACAATTTCGATCATGTTGCCCATGTTCATAAATTATCTTTATTTTTCAAGTGATTGCCCTTTGGTTATCAGCAGTTTCAGGCAACTACATAAACCTATTGTTAGGGATTGTTGTTATTGTTGCCCCAATAGATCTTTTTTTTTTTTTTGGTAAAACTTTGGTCTGCTGAACGCGTTTAGTGTTTCAAAGCCCGCGAGAATTACTTTGGCAAGCAATTTCGTTGGTTCGTTGGTAAAATCGCAATGTGAAGTAACATGGCATCTGGGCCCACACAATTCGTTTTATATCGTTTATCATGATTCTCAAGGAGTTTCTTAGAATTCAGTTAGGTTTATTATTGTAGATGGTTTACAGAATATTAGTAGCGGCGCCGGTATTCACACGACAGGACGGGTACAAAATCATATCCGGAACAATCCTCCGTACGCAGAACTGACTATCCAGCTACGGTTAATTTAAGTCAAACAAAGTCAGAAATGGCAGGCCTAGACACCTCCTTTTGTTGATGTTGTGCCGTTAAAGAAGAAGAAGAAGTTGGTTTATAGATTGCAGAATAGATTGTAAAAGAATAGATTGCAGAAATAATGTTACGTACAAGGCAAATTTCAATATTCGTTTATCTAATCATTACCAATAAATCTGATGGCTTCCGTTGAGATAGGTATCCTTCCCTACTGTCACAACAACATCAAGAGTTATAGACCGTGCTATTTTTGGGTTTCTTTGATTTTAATACTTGTTAGTCAGTACTGCGCACGGGGGATTGGTCCGGATGGGATTTTGATCGGTTCTGTCGAGTGAAGATCGGTGTCGTTGCCAAATACACCACCACTAGGTCTGAGGTAGGTATACAACAAGTAAAAATTAAAAAAATTAAACAATTGAACAAAAAAATCGTGTAAAAGTCTTTTAAAATAGTTATAAATTGACGATTGAAAATTGATCACAAGGATTGAAGCTTAGTTTTATACAATGATGATCGTTGATCGAATATCGTATGGGCTAAGACCCCAAAACTAAGAACTGACTATGGCCGGAATCATATTCTAAGCCAGTTTTTTTGTATGCGTTTTGACGTTTCCAGGCTTATCGGCTTACAGCACACCATACAAATAACAAGCCAAGTTAAGCCTAGCAAACAAGGATTAGATTGTTTTCCTAATGAAAGCAGCTAACCCAAGCTCGACAAAGGTCATAACAAAGAATTTTGCAAGCTGATCTAAGCCAGGTTAGGCCATGTTTCTCGTGTGCGAAAAATGTAAACAATGTTTTTTACGAAAACAACTAAAAAAGGTTAAAGGTTAAATTATCAAACTTATATATTTTTTCACATTAAATTAAACAATTCACAATTAAAAATTAAATTTATGAACTTTAATCGATTTTTCTCAAATTGTAATTTCGCGACAATGATCCCTTGTTTCATTTTTTGTCAAAATTCTATGGCCTTTACGAATCTGTACAGAATGATACATCCCGGTTCCTGCATTATTGGACAGATCCAGGCTAAAAGCTTAAGCTTAAGCTAATTTATAGTATGATCTGCCCCTATATTGGTGGGTGGTAAAACATATTCTTATAAGCTATTGTACATACACAACAAAACGCTCCACTAAAAGATGACATCATACTACTGCCCCCTAGAATTGACGAGGCCCGAAAGTCCTTCCTAAATTTCAAGAATTATGATTCCTGCAGGTTTCGACACGGCTGATTAAGAATGAAGATGCAGCACTCGAAAACTTAATTAATCAAATTAACACTGAGGTATGCCGCAGTTAAAGGAGTATTAAGGTGTTGAAAGTCCCCTACAATCTACAATCCTCCTAATGCTATAAGATCGACTTGCCCACTTCGTAGAAGCGATGGTTAGAAGCTATCAAAGAGAGAGAGATCAACTATCAATCAGATCTTTACGATGCTCGATCATTAAAGCTCTACTCTTTCCATTTCTTGATCAAGGCTGCTACGATAACATAGCCAGAGTTAAACGTTAAGATGCAATGAGCTCCTTTTTGGGGCAGTCCGGTGGTGAATTGGTATTGGCGCCGGTCTTCACATGGCAGGACCAGTACAAAATTCCATCCGGAATAAACCTCTGTGCATAGGACCGACTATCCGGCTACGGGTAAATAACGTCAAAAGAAGCCAGAAATGGCGAGAATACTCTTGAGGTTCTTGTGGCAATAAAGCAGAAGAGCTCCTTTAGAAGAGGCATCATTAGAATACGGTTCATCTAAGTAGCGGATTATTATAAGGGGACCGAACAGACGGTGAAAAGCCGCGAGTCGCAAAAACCAAAATGACGATGAAACCCTAGAGCTCCTCCTAACAAATTCCGACTAACGCAGAAGTGATATACAGATAGGTAATCGCACTTTTGAAGTCATCCAAAATTTCACTTATCTTGGATCAAAGGTCAGGATCAGCACCGACAACTATATCGATGATGAGATACAGGCTACGTGTTGACATCCAACCGAACACTCTATAATTTAGGAAAACTACTTCGTTGAACGTATCTGCCACGATGGTCGAACTATATGACTATACTGAGACCATATGAAAATAATATAGTCTCAATAATGGCATACGATTCTGCGACAAGAACTCCACTTCAAACTGACGATAACCTCTTAGCCATGTTCGAGAGGAGAGTTCCGTGGAGACAAACAATGGAGACGAGGAGTTCTACTCATTATCGTACAGAACTCACGATCATACAGCGAATTAGCCTCAGCAGCCACCTATGGGCCGATCATACTATGAACGTGACACCGGACGACTGACCCATTAAAGTTCTTTTGGGTTATCCACATGGGACCAGAGGAGGCAGGCCCAAACTAAATGACATAAAGATGTGGCGCTAATACATCTGCGAGAATGATCGAAATCATGGATTAAACGACCGTAAGCGATTTAGAGGACTTGTACAACAAACCCCCGCCAAGCGATTGTAGTCCCAAATAAGTAAGTAGGTCATTATATGGTAGTCATGAACTCTTAATTCGTTATTATGACCTCTTAATTCAAGTATACCTAAACAAAAAACATTAGTATATGCAGAGTAAATACTCAAATACAGCCTTTATTGTGGTAATGATGATCACATTGGTCTCATAATATGATTCACCATAATGTCAGAATACTGCACATAAGCATACTTAGGTGGTGCACAATAGGTGCACAGTCCAGATCGGAATTGTTTTCGTAACTGTTGTATTCTTAAACCGATTTTTTATTTGGACAACAAGGATTGTTAGCAGAATATCGGCGAAAAAGAATATTTGCTGGTAGAGTTCAGAACGCAGAAAGAGATTGTATTCTTTCGCATACTTAGTTTTATACCCTAGCTCCTGTCACTTAAAATTATATTCAAGACAAGTGCCATCAAGCTTATCAATGATGATCCATTATTCCATACTGCTGCTCATGAATATTTTTTGCAATCAGATCCTATATTAACATTAATCAATTAATTAATTAACCTGCAGAAAAGAAACCTTATAGTTACCGTACAATTTTCCGAAACACAAAATTTTAAAATTTTGTACATAACTCCAATGGAAAAAGATTAAACCATAAAATCAAATTGTGATTTAATCCACATACTCTCATATCCTTTGTAGTTACAATTGCCATAATCATTATTATCAAAAGGTTTTATAAATATCACAATTCTTATGTATCAACATATTATTACTATGATTTATTAAATTTCATTCATTTCAGTTGAAAAACAGTTTTCACCTCCGAACCACGAATGGGAACGGACACCTCTATCCCGCTTACCAAACCAGAAATTCATCTTATGGAGCCTCTGCGGTCTATGGCTATATTGTCCAAAATTGATTTTTGGTTCAGAAAACATAGTAATATTTATATTTAGCCAAGCCCCTCTGCTTGATCAAACACACACCACAGACAGACCCCACAATGCAAAGCTTACAGTTTGTTCTGTTTTATGCTATTTTAAGCCCTATTTAATACAAATTTAAAGGTTTTTGTGCCCATTTTTCTGGAAAGTTAGCCTATCATTCTATAGAATTGCTCACAAACAGAACCATTCGCAATATAAGAGGGATCATACTAGCTCCTGGATTGATTCGTCCTTCTGAATGTTTGTCACAAAAGTTAAGCCTAATCGAATCATACATCCATGTATAGGGATAACCTTTCATTATGGTACGGGCTCTTTCTAAAAGACAATAGTAAGGCACTATTTATTAGACAAAAGATATGTTTAATTTTTTTTTTTAAACTTTCATTCCTTCAAGTTAAATTATAGTTACCGTATTATCACATTTGTAGCACAGTCATTTCTCGAGTTACACGAATTCGAGATACGCGAATCTCTAATGATTTACAGTTCCGGTAATTTAATACCGGACTTTAATAATTTAATTTAATACAGTAACGTAGAATTTAATTTTTAATTAGTCAAATATCAAATTTTCAAACAGAATTTCGTTACTTTTGAATATAAAAAAAAAACCCTAATGCAGGTAAAAATTTACTTTAATTGTCGAAAATTAAAGGACGAAATAAAAGTAACAATATCAATTAACAATGTGCTTCGTAACGTGAAAAGAAGTCGATCGATCACTGAACACTAAATATAAACGATATTATAAAGCGAATTCGAGTTGCGTGCGCTGGCACGCATTATTCGCGTAACTCGGGAAAAGACTGTACACTGCTTTTAAACCAACACCCAGGAATTTCTGTCTCAAATCTGCAGAAAATAAGTTTTGCTGTCTGTTTTTGGTTATCGTTTACTCTTCTTGCAACGATGTTGTACGCAAAAGTATACAACCATACACATCACACATCCATCTGTCATACACATCTGTCATAGCTAAATCCGGCTGAAATCTATTGATCTCCTATGAAATCTATTGGTCCCTAAATTATGGCCAGCGCGACCTGCGACGCTATTACTAAAGTTTAAATTTTACATTTTCTGGCTAGTTGAAATAAATTTACAATATTTCCTTACCTTTTAAATAGTAATGATCGTTTTAATTAATTAAATTAAAAGGCCCATATAATGTAAGGAAAAATCTCGAGCGCAGTGTCAGTGTAAATGCCCCCCAAGTTACTGAGTTATTGGCCCCCAGCTACGGTAGTTTCTACCAATATGGCCCAGTTTGAAGTTTGAAAGGTATAATTAGGCTAATACAATTCATTTCATATAAAGCTTTCTATCTATGTCTTTGTATAAGTTTTTAATGATCACACCCCTTATATCGTGGAAATTTTTCGGATGGCCATATTCTTGAGTTGGACTGCCTTGTGACGTATTTGATAGCGGTACCGGTCTTCACACGACAGAACCGGTCCAAAACCACATCCGAACCATTTCCCCGTACGCAGGATCCAGCTGCGGGTATATAAAGTCAAAGAAAGACAGGAATGACAGGACTCTTGAGGTTGTTGTGCCGATGAAGAAGAACATTCTTCAATAAATTTGTACTAAGAAATTATTTAAAAACGTCAAAGACACATAAAACAGCACCCTTGTTGTGAGTGAACTTCCTTACAATTTATATGAAAGTATTGCTAAGATAGGCAGGAATCATACTCAAAGCCAGTTTTTTGTATGCGTTTTGACGTTTCCAGGCTTATCCGATTACAGCTCGTCATACAAATAACAAACCAAGTTAAGCCTAGGAAACAAGGATTAGATTGTTTTCCAATTGAAAACAGCTAAACCGACCGAGTACACCCATGATAAAGGTTACCTTTTGCTGTTTAGAGCAGGAAATGTCTTCAAACATATGTGAATTGTATCTTAAATTGAGCTAGTTGTAAGCAATACGGTCTGGCCGTTTTTGTTGAATAAATAAAAAACAGCTAAAAACATGTCAAAACAAAGAATTTTGCTAACTGGTCAGAGCCAGGTTAGGCCATGTTTCCCGTGTGCGAAAAATGTAAGCAATTTTTTTTTTAAAGAAAGCAACTAAAAAAGGATTATTTTATTAATTAGACTTATATATTGCTTTGAATAAACTAAATTTACTACTAAATTTATAAACTTTATTCGATTTTTCTCAAATTGTAATTCCGCGACAATGATCCCTTGTGTAATTCTTTATGTCAAAATGCTATGTCCTTTCCTTTACGAATCTGTACAGAATGATACAGCCCAGTACCCGTATTATTGGACAGCTACAGGCTAAAAGCTTAAGTTTTTTTACTTTTAGTACGATTTGCCCCATATTTGGGTACATAACATCCCATGGTTTCAACCCCTTCAAAATGTCTTCAGTAGAGGAGAATTTATTTTATCTTCTACTGCAAACACTATTTCCTTGACATTGGCAACTCTCGCAGATTCTTCTAGGGACCTTTAATGGACGATCTTCGCTGTGCTCCGTTAGAAAAGCACTTCGATGTTACTGTTTTCAATTCCCAATCCTAAAGTATTGACCAACGTCACACATCCCTATTAACGATTGGTCTACTGGTGCTATTAATCTTAGCAGGTTCTTAAATCATCAAATTATACCGAAGCTTTTACCAAATTTCAAATTCCCCATCTGGCTGATTTTACAATTACTGGATATTTTAGATTTTTAGATTTTTAATTTTTTGAACAGGACAGATTAAGGAATCAGTCCTTATAAACATAGGAATATAAAACCCTACCACCAAAGAAGAAGAAGAAGAAGAACAGGACAGATACGACCGCATCCCATTTATGTTCAAATCCCTTTTCCAACAGTTACGTTTTTAATCACACGAAGTTGGTTTGGTTTATAAAGCAAAATTTGTTAATTGAATTGAAGTACAGGCAGTCCCCGAGATATGCGGTTCCTTTTATATTATTATATTTTTCCCGGGTTTATTACGATCCGCTATAATAGCATATCTCGGGGACTGCCTGTATCAGCGAACTAGGCTCCAATATTCAAAAAATATTTTCAATATCGATTTTAACTACTTTTTCACGCATGTTGCAACAAATTTATTTTTTTAATGTATATTATTCGAAATATATCACTATTTTACTAAAACTACCATCTTCAAAGTTGGTTTGTTTACATGTCATTCGAATTCGGTTTGACAAAAGTGCATATACACACACAAACATGAACACATTCCGTTCGGAAGCGTTTGCAGCTTGAAATCCCAGTGAAAAAGCTAAAGCAACCGATGCGAAAATCATATCAAGCCAGCATATTTACATTTTGAACAAGAGGAAATACTTCATAGGATACGAAATGTATTGCAAGACCGGCGAAGTATGCCATTGAAAAGGAAAAGTGGCTTGTTAAACCCTGTAATGATGTGTGTGCTTAATTTTTACACAAGTAAGTAAGAAACCGCTACTTCTTTTCCCGCTTCAATGAATTCCAGCATAAGTCACCCAACATCGATTGAACAATATTCATCCCTTTAGATGTGTTAAAAAAACACACACACTATGCGTAGTCTTACCGATGAATTTGAGCAGCGGTCGCAGTTTGAACGCGCTGCTGATACGACATTCCAGGCGGCGGCGGCTGAGGCGATGGGCCAGAGTCGGCCCGTTGTCCGGTTGGCCCGACCTGCTGCATTGAACGAATGGTGGCTGCTTCCATCTCATGCCGATAATATCTTCAGCGCATCGTTTCGATCTCGCTCGCAAAATTACTGCACCGGACGCAGCACATGCACACACACACACGCACACTACACACACGCACACACTAACTCACACTTGCAAGGGCGACCGCAACGGTAATGGTGTGCTTCTAATACACAAGATACACACCACGATTGCTTGGACTCGCTGCTGTCGTCGAGACAGAAACCAGAAGATCAGGCAGGAAGGCAGCAGGCTAGCGGGTAGGCAGTAGGCTAGCGGGTGGCGAAAACCGAAAAATGCGACTATTTCCTTCACACACAGCAGTGTGCAGCACAACACGTTGTGGTCCTTCACCTTCCCCCTTGATTTTCACTTTAGGGATACGTACCACCGATGTGTGTGTGTGCGTGTGCGACCGTGCACAACTACACTAATACGGGTGGGTGAAAGGAAACACAATGCTCCTGCTGTTTGCTGCCACACAAGCTACTTGATTTTTTACTCGAACTTTTTTTTCTTCTTTCTGCTGCTTGGCTTGCTGTACTCGACGATGCACTGCACATATAGAGGCTTTCTTCTTCTTAATATTTGCTCACTTAACATACCATCTTTTAGTATAACAGTACACTAGTATGCGTTGCTATTTTTTCTCTTCTACTGGTTGCCGCTGCTCCATTCCAAACTACACTGTGGTGCGAAATTGCTGAATTATAATACCTACGGAACTCGATTTTTATTGTGACACACTTTACCGAAATCTTCCCTTTATTTTGCCCTTCCATGTACACACATTTCTGGCAAACATAAAATGCACAATTTTCGTACCACAATTCACACACTTCGACAAGGCTCTTATTTCAAAATGCACTTAGCTACAGCAAAGCTGTAAATTTAAGCTCTCCGTAATAATATCAGCATTGAACTAAACACACACATATACACATTTATTTTCAAAACTATCGAGATGCTTTCCCCCTTTATTTTTATGGCATTAGTAACAATGAATGAAAAAAAAAGTTAGATGTTTCTCATACATTTGCACATGACTGAAAGAAGAAGTTGGCAACAACAAAGAAAGTTAAACTACACTGACCACAGCGAAACACTACCACACGGCGCATATCCACGCATAGCACTAGAATCAGAGCACCGATTCATAATTTCATTAAACCGGCACAACACTGTCCGCTTGCCTACATCCTTACAAGATCCCATGGCAAATAGAGCGGTCGAGAAAATTTCCAACTCTAATCTACGCCTACTTCATTCCAGCATTTTCTCTCCAGCATTCATTCAAGATTGAATTCAAACACTTTCGTCATGAGCTAAGCCCGTTTACACGCACAAACCTTACATATCGTTTCCATTTTTCCAGTGATGCAATCTCCTTCTCGTGGTGAGCAATTGAAGTTATGCACATTGAAGGTTTGATAAATGACTAAGGATATTCCACAAGCGGAAAAGATTCTGGATTTTAATTATGTTGCAGCGTATCGTCGTACTTGGTTTAAAAACTCTGCATATAAATCGCTTTTCATTTCATGTCATATCTTGCAATCAACTGCAATTCTTCAATATTCTTCCTGATACTTTCAACATCGAGTTATATAGAGCCATCATTTACACATTTCGATCGAATCTGGGTGGCGAAGAAGAAGAAACGCGGAGCTTGCGGAGAGCACGAGTAAAAGAGAGAGGCGCATCGAGAGAGAAAGATGCAGAGAATCAATTTAATGTTCCAAACCTTCTTGTGCGATGAGCAAAGAAGAAGAGCAAAGATTAGAAAATATTGCTTGGAAAATGTGAGACACACCCTGCATCAGCGTTGGCTAAGTAGTTAACGGAGCCACCGCCTCCGCCTTGGTCTAGGGGAGTTATGCACAATGCCTAGAGACTAAAAAAAAATAGAGCAAAATAGGGCTTCTTCCTGCCACAGTCCAGAAGAAGACAAGCTCCAACTTCTCTGCTCCTCCACGGCGTCGACCGGAATAATCAATAAATGAACTTTATGTGTTCTCGTAATCTCTATGACAAACAGGGTAATAGCACGGCGATGTACATCATTTTAGGAAAAAGAACCCTAAGCTGTCTAATCCATTGATTTAATTAAAACTCTGTATCACAATTACACGAACATGTTCCACAACGGAACGCAAGCGGAAAAGATGTTTCATGACGAGGTTAACACGGATAGGATCTCGGATAGCTTACAATATAACCTTCCAAAGGAATGAAAAAAAATAGCTATAAACTTCAGGAAAACACAAATCCACCTACTGTGCATCTTACTAAACTGAGATGAGAGATATGAAAATTATCACATCACATCTTCACTAAAGGATATTCTTCAGACAACCACCCAGGACATAATCATGGAACGTTGCACCTTTGCATTTGACATTTAATGCTCCAACCTACTTTGGGATGAAAACGATACCATGTAAAATTGAAAATCCGGGTGGCTTAGACTACTAAAGCACATACACACGCACACCTTACATTCCAATATGCAATGCATCACCGAAGTTACTTGACATCGTTAGCCTTGAAATTAGAAAACGCACATTCACAATTCACACATACACCTGGTCGCCAAACACCAGAAGAAGCTTTCGATTTCTTCATACAACTTATTTTGTGGGCCACAGAGCAATAAGGTGGAAGGCACGTACACCGTTGTTGGTTTCGCGGAACTAGCGGCGGTACGGGGTAAAGGCGAAACCTAATTTTTGCTGGCGCAATTCCCGTTCCATATCCGGAATAAGCACATGTCATGTTGGATGAGAAGGATCACTCATATCCCCCAACAACTGGGTTGAAATATTGTCGCAACATCTGGAAGATGGCATCCGCTTACTGATGATCACTCACTCAATAGCCACCAACCACAACGCGAAGAATTGGACGACGGCCCCCGGGATCCATGGAACACCACCATTTGATGGATAGTGCTGGTCCCCAATTCATTCAAGCACAGGATGTCCTAAGTAACTTCTTTTCGTTGCGAATCACTTTAAGGGGTAGCCTAATTCTGCTCTTCTGGGGAGCTGGGCAGTTTCAGGCACCGCACGACATAACGGCCACCACTTCCAAACGAACAAGACAACGACGGTGGACGGCTGTGGCGGCGCTGACAAATGATGATGATGACGGTAGGATTCTGCAATTTTCGCTCGTACTGTCTTTGCTAGCCGCCTCAGCGCCAATATGAAATCACCACATCAATCGACACCCTTTAAGGTACCGGAAGAGCACAAATGAATTCCCGAAAAAAGTCTTTACCGCACGAAATTGAACGATTTATGCAGGAGCACTACAGAACTGGTGCTGCACACGCGACAGCGGCCATTTTCTTTTCCCGTGAAACACACTTGGCCGCACTCTCTCTCTCGCGTAGCACGTATTACCCACACGCGCTCGGTTTCGTACGTACCACACTACTACCACTACCCATGCACTTGAGCAGCATACCCGCACACACGCTTACACTCGATTCTGGAAATCTGCCTAGCTGGGGCGCTCCGTATAATTCGCCAACACGGAGCACTCAGTGCTGCTAGTCCGGAATTGTCCTCGTTTCAGCAACGGAACGCACACGCACCGTCAAAGACGTTCATGGCTGTATGTTGATCGCACCTTCTTCTCTTCCGGATCCTCTCGTATTGAAACACACACAATCGTTATACCGCTCCTATCTCTCTGCGTCCCATATGCGTACGTAAAGTTTCTTCTCTCTACCAACTTCATCTTTAACCTGCGCCTTCAGCGAAACAGCACACACACACTACCAAACCGTTCTTCGTATTACTTGTTTCGTATGTGTGTTGGTGCCGTTACGATTCGGCCTGTTAACGTTTCCGCTGCAGTTGTTCCACTGATGAAATTGTACTTTTCTCGACTATTCAAATATGGCTTAACATTTTTATTTGCTTTTTAATAATTTTGTGTCTTATGAAAAGCTTTGAACAATTTCACACACATAGCTATGTTCAACAAAACGCGCACGATACCACCCAATATACCACACAAACAACGAGAACACGTCTGGTCTGTGCAGCGTAAACGTCGACAATGCGAAATGGCTGATATTATGCTACATAATAAAACATGAAATTGAGCGGCCGCACTCATACCAATGCTGTTGGCTTACAAATTCGCGGTTCAGAAGCACAAAAAAATCGCACTAATGTGAAGCACAAAAAATACACCATGGGAAGTGTAACAGCCCATAAGATGATGCTACACCTTCGAGACTCATGGGTTTTTGTGCTTTGTGGGCAGGCAATGTAAATTTATCGAAGCAACGCATTTCTTTTTTCCCTCGACTACTGAGTTTGGCTGCGTAAATTCTTTTCACCAAGCTTTTATGCTTTTATGCGGAATTCTTTATACATACACAAACATTATACGTGAAAAGTGCGCACAAGAAGTCAAATTAAACAACTTCTGTAGATTGATATACTGTAATTGTTTTATTTTTCTGATACACGACCGATTCTGATTCTTTCACTTATGCTAAAGACATATTTCTTTTACAACCCATTCCCTGCAAGTGCGAGCGAGAGCACGCAGCATAAAATACAATTGTAGCAATATGGTCCCCACGGCGTTTCCACACTTTATGTAGGTGAAAATGGTGCAAACAACACAGAAAAAAGTCTGCTGTGTTTAGGAGATGTACAAATTCAGGGACACGGGCCAGTAAGACAAGAACCGGACAGCAGCGGGGTGAATGCCAAATATAAACAGCCATCCCATCGCACCCCAACCCCGTTTTCCGCCAACATTCCGGTCGATACGCAATACGCAAATTTAATCACACACCCCAACAACCGCCCGCTGCTATAACTTCATCCACATCCTTCACGCATGGCTCGCTTCGTACAAATGGGAATAACAACAGCGCAAACATCCCGGAACAAGGGGCGCGGAAGCGGTGCGAAGTGGGCAGCGCAAAACGTCACAACTTTAATCAGCTTTAAGATCGATTCCGGCCGTAGACGCGCAGCGCCTGTATTTTAGTTTCATCACCCGATCGTCGCCATCTTTTGCAGGTCGTATGGACTTTGTTGTTTTCTCTTGCTGGCGCTACTGGTGCTTTCCTCTTCTAGCAGACCACTCGTACGTACGGTTTGTTTGTCGAACGAATATTGTTCCATTACGTGGCAATGACATGCGTAGGGCCGCGCGTCGCCCGGAGATTCGCTCACGTCCTTTCCACCGCGTCCACCCGGATGCTTTTCGTCATTAATGCTTGGTTCTTTGCTTATTATTTCGCGGTTTGCGTTGCGGGAACAACAAAATATCCTATATCGGGCATCGCGTGACCTTTCCTAAGTGCTCTCTCGCTCTATTGCCCAGCACCGCTTCAATATATCTGTCACACATCTCCCACGGTGATGGATTTCTTCATCGTTTTGAGGATGCTGCTGCTCTTCCACTCCACGAGAAATTACTATCGCCTCTGTCTCGCTTGCTCTTACACGTTACTAGCCTACCGCTTCGTTGGTTTGTTCTAGTCTTCCGAGACTTTTCTTATCTGGCTGACAGACTGCGTCAGAAGTCCTTCCCTTATTCCTAATGCTTGTATGTAAAAATTTCAAAACCGAACAGCGTGTTATCGCGTTTTATCTACTAATTCAAAGTACTTTAAACTTGTACAAAACAAAAACAAAAGAAGAAAGAAATGCTGCTCAAGTTGTTTGAACAAAGGGTGAGCAATTAAAAGATAACACTGGCACATTAGTTTTGTTTCTTATTGTATTCAATAGTCATAAATAGTTGTATATTGAATGCAAAACAATTACAGTGAAAAAAATACAAAGCTCATAGTTTGCCAATAATTTAGTCCAGCAAGTGTTTTAGTGCTCTATGCTCTCTAGTCTAGTGCTTTATACTGATACACTGTAAATGAGCTTAGAGTTGGGTGACATAGAATGTATAATGTACGTAGAGAATGTAAAAATATATCTGTGCCCCATGCACAGCGTTTCTAACACTAAAATGTAAAGTTCGATTAGAAGAGTAAATGAGACAAAAAATAAACGGGAAGTATGGTCTGGGCAGAAATTAAATCTGTAATATTGATTTGTTCCCAGACCCCGGCCAAGTATGCGCATTAGTCATGGGGAATTGTAGCGTGGCGGGAAGTGGCAAAAAAAACTGCTGTGTCGCGTATCCCCCCACCGAGAGTCGATCAATTAAAGTCAGCTTTTATTTGAACCCCAAACAGGTGCAATGGCTGCTGCTGGCCGTCGTCGTAATAATCGTCTACAAAACAACACACACCGTTGCTATCGAGCAGCATTTCTACGCTACCATCATCATACACTTAGAGACAACTTGCATGAGCGCTGAACAGTGCCACCAGCTTCACACGCACATGTCTCGAGCAACAAACTCGTCCCGTGGATTGTGAATATATTTTTAGCAAATTCCTCCGTGCGGCGGCTTGTTGGTACAGTTCTTGCTCTTCATTCTACTGCTGGCTGTTTTCTTTTTATGTGTGTCCATCGTTCTTGCGTGTGCTACTCGGCGAGAGCGTTGAATGTTTGTGTGGGTTTGTAAGCCGTACATGTCAATGCATAAGGTATAATGGACTGAAGAAAACCTGAAACCAACGCATCGGCAGCAACCAAGAGTGGAAAAGAGCCCGATAAGACAGCCGGACTGCTGCGTGCAATAGTGTGCGATAGCTGTATGAAATGAAACAGCGCGAAAACACAGGATAGCGCGATTTAGCGTAGCCAGCCACGAGAAATCACGGCAACGTCGCAATTGCAAAGGTGAGATGAAGGGAACTAATTTTCTTTCCCACTTGCTCATCAGTGCTAGAGGGGTGTGTAATGGAAGTGGCAGAGTAGAGTAAGCTTCCCTTCCCTCGCAACGCTTCCCGCTTCTCTTTTCACATCCGTATAACCTCTTGCTGTATGGAAGAGGCAAAAAAAAACAGAGAAACGCGCCGTAGCACGGTACGGACGGGTGGAAATTCTACATTTTGTGTGCGTTTGATTGAAATTCCATAGGAAAAAATGCTACGAAATGAAACTCTTGCCGATCGGTAACATGTGACGAAGAAGACGTCTGCTACCGTTATTTCTTTGTGCCGCGCGGCATATCGTTTTCTGTTGTCTGGTTTTGGCAAACTACTGCTGCGCGGAAAGCATTCTGTTCACGCGAACAAGCTGTGTATGGAACCATCCGGATGATAAACTTTTTTTTGTTAATACAATTGTCACAGTGTTTATACCATAAATTGTATTATATTGCCGGCAGGGTATGCTGTTATTTTCCGACCCTTTACGTAAGTAAAGCTAATCCCATCCCATACTAAAAATGCTTTCAATACATCGCTAGTAATTCAAATCTACAAATTCTTCCAATCGCTCCCGTGCCGTACTATAAGATTTGATTAGCTCCTTCAGTGTAATGTTTTTCGTTTTTCGCGTAGTTTTGAAGTAACCATCATTTATAATCCTCGGTTGGTGCTGCCGCAACATTTGGAAGCGAATCTGTAACTTCCCGGATGACATTGTCTCGTTGGCGTATCGGTTAAGTATGGTTGCTCTGGCCTGTAGAGAAAAATCATATACATATAACTATATCACAAGACAAGGCAAGAGGTGCTTTAACTTTAACCTTCCCGTAAAATGATGCCAGATCCACCTGACGACGGTTGCCAACGAGATACGTTTCCATGCGATCAGCTAGGGCACCCGTGCTTGTCAGCTGCACAAAGTTGATTGTAGTTTCGTACATTTGATGTCGCAACGGTATGGAGAGGTGAGAGTGGCTGGAAATGATAAAATTAATTATGGGCTGTTGAGATCACGACCAATCGATGAGAAGTCGGAATCCTGAATCCTAGTATCTCGTCGAGTAAAGATCGTTCATTCAGCAGCTGGGCGTTGAGTCACCTACCCCAAATATCGTTCGCGACACCAATCGTCGATAGAGATAGCTTCGAAGTACACTTCCAAGCACTGCTGGAATTCTTGCGTGTCCGGAAGGTTTAGTAAGAGTTCGTGGCAATGCGCAAAATGCCAACAACCATGGAACTGTCTCGATGCATGCGTACTGCCAGATAGCTCACTGTCCTTATTTACCATCTTTACGTCGGCAGGAAGCTCGTACCGATAACGTACATGTATTCCGTCGTACTTGAAATCGGATGCACACACTAGTTCCATAAGAAATAATAAATTGCGATGCAGTTGTTTCGGCATTTCAAACCGTTCTTTACGATCCACTGGTTGTGATCTAATCGCTTGAGAAGTACCTATTAGGATAAACGGTTTCGGTGGCACAGGTAGAACTGATTTTACCGCAACCAAACGTTCTAGAGCGTAGTGGTACATATGCAAGTTGGTTTCACGCATTTCGTGATAGAAAGGATTGGTGGTCATATGATTGAAATCTGGAAACACTGTCAATATTCCTTCATCGGGACACCAGATGATGCTGAATAGCAGCACTTCATGCCCTAAATCAGCCATAAGGTACATTGATTGGGTTTTGGTAGGCGTACCCAGTGACTGCTGCTGCTGTTGCTGCATGCGATTTCGGTTGTCCTGATCTTCCGGATAGTAATTGTCTTCGTCAACATACGTAAACAGTAGCTGCGGTATATGCGATTCTGATTTCAACATATGGTAATATTTTTTATGATGATCTGTTTTGCAATTTTCCCTAATGCGATAATAGTCCTTTTCGTAGTGACTGAATATTTTCTCCTGCCAGCAAATGATCCGCGTTTCATTTGTACCATTTTCGGCCGATACCGCATCAACGACGCTTTGGTCAAGTCCCTCTAGCACGGGTACATCGATCAGGGAATGGATTTTGCGGATGGTTAATCTGAAGAACACGCAAAAGATATTGAGTAATCGTATCTGTCGCTTGGGTTTGGGGTAGGAACAAACCTGCAGCGGAAGTTTGATATCGGGTCACTGGTGCGATAAACTCCAGTTTTATATTGTTTTTGGACGGAAAACATAATGCTTGCTTCTCGAATTTCTCCTTGCGCGTTCACTACCGGTTACCGAATAGATTAAACCTTCTAGAGTGTTGTTTCATTTTAACCCAGCATTATTGTTTTACAGGTAATGTTACCATGGAAACTGTATGTTTCTAGTTGAAGTATTCGCGATATGGCTTTCATTGATAAACCATTTTATTGAGTAGACGACGCAAGCATAAAAATTAGGCGATAAAGTTGCGATGGATGTGAATAATGTTTCTTTCAGATTTATGTAAAAAAAATAATTTTCCGCTCATGTTTTGTCAGTCGCACTTGTTGGACAACGTTCGACGTCCTTTCGTGCGTTGATGCAGATGGAGTGCAGGTCGTAAACAGAGAGTAAAGAAACGCATCACAAGGGTTAACATGAAGCAAATTTGGACGGAGTGCGTGCAAACAATTCCAACTGTGTTGATTGTTGATGTGCTAGAAAACGATTTATATCGAGCAGATTAATATTCGTGCTGTCAAAAGCGTGGAAATCACCGGGAAAATGTTTTGATCCAATCACAGGTTTGTTTTGATTCCAATACCCACAAATTTTCTCTTTACAAAAGCATTCGAACTAGGAATGAAATGGAATTTATGTTTTTTTACATGTAAATTAAAGGGGGTAAAGAGGTTATGTAAGATTAAAAGGAACTTATTCGTCCATCAACTTTCAACCAGTGCTTCAAGCTTCCATAGCTTGACCTAGGACATCAGCCAAAAGCGCATCGTCAGTTATTTTAGAAATATTGCTGGTAAAAAAGCCTTATATCCCGACGCAACAATGAGCAACTTCCGTTCGAAGTTTCAATTTGTTTCGCGTGAGCTTCTGAACTGGTTTCCTGGCCACATGGGTAAAGGTATGAAGCAGATGCAACAAAAGCTCAAGCAGATTGACTGCGTCATCGAGGTCCATGATGCGCGAATTCCGCTCACCGGTCGTAATACGGAATTTAAACACACGATTAGTGGCATCAAGCCCCATATATTGGTGCTTAATAAGAGAGATCTTATTGAAAAGCAGCTTGAAAGTAAAATTATTGATCGCCTGAAGCAAGAAAGCCGCGATCCTTCGCACGTTTTGTTCACAAATTGCAAGAGCCAGTAAGTACGCGAGTTGGTAAGATTTTGCAACATTTTATGATACGTTTTTAGTTCTTTCTAGGAGTTGTAGGGGTCTTCGAAAATTAATGCCAATGGCACAGGATCTAATCAATAGTTCAGAGCGGTATAATCGTTCCAGCCAGCGTGAATTTTGCATAATGATTATTGGGGTGCCAAATGTTGGAAAATCGTCGCTAATAAACGTACTCCGAAATCGGCATCTGAATAAGAAGGGTGCCAGTCAGGTTGGAGCTGTAGCGGGAGTTACAAGAAGCGTGCTGAACCGTATCAAAATATGCGAAGAGCCACCCATTTATCTGCTGGATACGCCTGGTATCCTGGAACCAAATATCGCCGATACTGAAACAGGGTTACGTCTGGCTCTGGTCTCGTGTCTACAGGATCATCTTGTCGGCGAGGAACTGATTGCTGATTATCTTTTGTTCCTACTAAACAAGCAGCAAAATTTTCGCTATGTGGAGGTAATGGGTTTGCAGGAGCCGACAGATTCGATTGACAGTGTGCTGATTTCAAATGCTATGCATTTAAACAAAATGATCCGTACCAAACAGCTGGACGGTACAAGTGTGCTTCGTCCGGATATAAATTTGGCCGCAAAGTTTATGCTTAAATCGTTCCGTTCAGGAGCATTTGGAAAGATTTTGTTAGACGAAGATAAAATTAGGTACTATAGCAGTAGCATTAAATTAAATCAAAATTGAACGAGGTATCTAGTTCATGATTGGTTGGCTGCTGGTAAAAGTTATAAACTAAGCGAATATAAAAGAGTAGTAGTAGTAGTCAAATGTAATCAATAGGAAAATAGATTATAAATCAAAGAAGAATCGTTTCCTCATTTGGTGCTAAAAACAGAATCGATCATTGTACATGTTAAGTTTTCTTTGTAAGGCCTATTTGAAGTTAGTTATAACCAATTGCAATCGTCTAACTATTTTGCCTTGGATTCTTTTGTTTGCGAGTTCATAATTAATTTACTCAATTTTCAATTTGCTCAAATTTTACATCACTAATGGTGGGATTCCCAATCTTTAAACAATTGTAACAAGTTGAATTTAAATGGCTTTAGCATTCTGAAGTAATCGCACCTAAATGTGCGAACCATTTGCGCTTCTTTTTTCTTTGAAAGATACAAAATACATGAAACTAGATAGATTTGGAAGGAAAACCATCGAAATTTATTTTCCCACGAATCACAAGTGAACAATATTTTCAACTGGCGGAAAAATGGGTTAAAGGACTATGTGATTTTTGCATTTGGTCAAAACATTACCACTCCGGATGACAGCTGTCACTTTCGGTTATGAATCGAAAGCAAACAGCCGTGAAGTGACTCACTGTGCGTGAATGTTTGGAATTAGTTGAGCAAATAACTGTGAGGTGGAAAAGCGGATTGCCCGCATTTGGTGCTGAGAAAGTAGAAAGCTGTCCAAGGAAGGACATTGTCGGAAAACTGCTTTTCACATACATTCCTTTCGTTAACATCCGTTGCATACGGTTCAACAAAGTATTTCACGGATTCAGTATTCAGTTTGTTTAAGATGGACCGTTGTGAGCAACATGTACAAGCGATTCCACTGCAGCGCCTTAACACACGTGAAGAAAACCAGAGGCAACGACAGCTGCGACATGTCTTTGATAAGGTGATAATTAACCTGCCTGATCTGAATCATTCAAAAGAACAAATTTCATTAATTGCAAATTGCCATTCCAGTACGATACGGATTCCGATGGGTTTCTGAACATAACCGAGATGAAGCGCCTTATAAACGAAAGAAAGTGCCCCGATATGCCAAAGGATTTGGCGAATCATCTGCTAAAAGTGTCCGATACAAACAATGATGGGCGTCTGGATTTCGCCGAGTTTTACAAGCTCAGTATAGAGCATCCGTTCTTTTTTGGCGAAATGTACCTCAAGTATTGTAAAGCGGTAGTCCCCAGACGAAACGTGGATGTAGCTGGGGACGTATTAGGTATGTTCATCTTAGTGTGCAAACCATCTAGTAGAGTTTGGTCAAAAATCCTTGACATGACATAATTTTTAGTAAGAAAGATACGGAAAAAGATTCACAATAAGTAGTGAAACATCCACGGTTTGTTAAAGCGGTACGATAAGGCTCAGGCGTGGGTCTTTCGTTTCACATACGATTGGAAACATATCAATTTTTTCTTGCTTCAGATGGCGAATACGAATCAAGCATGAAACTATGGCCTCCGCCGTTAATGATGATCATTTTTTCCATATTGGAGGTAATCTTCTTCGTCATCGATATTGTAAAAACGCAAGAGTAAGTTTTCACATCATCAAAGATTCGAACATTCAATAACTCCTTATCCTATCGTTATCTAGTCATAATGGCACTAGTACTAATGGGCCGATGGCGACCTTGTTTATCTACAATCCACACCTCAGACACGAGGCGTGGCGTTTCTTAACGTACATGTTTGTACATATCGGGTGAGTCACACTGGTTCAGGGCGTATCGGGTATCATCGAGAGCTTTATTATCACTAAATTGATTATTTCGTGTTAACAGATTCATGCATCTCGTAATGAACTTGCTGGTGCAAATCTTGCTGGGCATTGCGCTAGAATTGGTACACTGTTGGTGGCGTGTGGCACTGGTATATCTTGCAGGGGTCATTGCCGGTTCCATGGGTACCTCTTTATTCACACCACGTGTGTTTCTCGCTGGTGCTTCCGGTGGCGTTTACGCGCTTATCACAGCTCACATTTCAACGATTATTATGGTGCGGCGAACAATCAACGGCATGTGTTTTATTTCTACTATTTATTTGTTTGTTTTCCTTTTTATTTTTACGCACAGAACTGGAAACAAATGGAATATGCCATCATTCAGCTATTTGTATTTTTGGTGTTTTGCGTTACCGATTTGGGAGTCTCCATATACAACAGTATTAACGATCCATTCGATAAGGTGGGCTACATTGCACACGCCAGTGGTGCCGTAGCGGGTTTTCTTGTTGGAATAGGAGTACTACGCAATCTTAAAGTTGAATCCTGGGAGCGTAAGCTGTGGTGGTGTGCAGTAACGGTTTACTTCCTACTGATGATTGTCGGCATCATGTACCATTTTTTGGATCCTTCCCATTTTTACTAGGCTAATGAGAGATCCTGTCTCAATCTGTACGTTTATAAGCTAAAATTTCCAACTGCTATGCTGCAGGTGAGTTTTTCGGATGATAGCGAAGAAGACGATACAAAGCATTGTACAAAGTGCAAGCATTGCTCATAATACTGCTTAGGTGCCTTAGCTTTAGTGCCTGAAAATCCAAACGAATGGACTATTTCGAACAATTTTAAAAGAGATAATCGTGCCTTAATTCCTTTTTTGTTGGCTTACATTATAAAGAGTTTACGACTTTCGAAGCTTTAACTGGGTGATATCCCGTTCTGATTCAGTTTCGTTCGTTTAAAAAGCAAACAGCATAATTCCATAGTTTATTCATATATGTACTTACTATTATACTATGAAGAATAAAACTCGTTTATACCTTAAATGTTTTACACGGTGTAGCTACATTCTAATACTTTGATTTTTTAAAATTGACATCCTCATCACCCCCTGATTTGGCCTTACGTTTTTGAATAATGTTCTGAATTTGCTGCCATTCCCGGTCCAACTCGGCCTTCTCGTTTTTCTCGGTTTTGTGTTTTCGCGTCTTGCGACCGTCTTGCATTTTTACACCATATTGGAAGGCTGCCTTCGGTAGCGCCTCCTTGCTGCTCATGTACTCCGAATACTCTTCCTGTGTGTCAAAATCCCAACGCCCAATCGGGCCCTTCTTGTTTCCGAGATCCATCTTCGTGTAGTCGACCTCGTCATCCGAATCGTCTATTGCATCATTCATCTCCTGTAAACCGGGATAGCATTCTGCGTAACCTTCAGGCTCCGCAGTAAGCTTAGTGATCAGTTGGGCCGATAGTTTGGGTGGCGCCGGAATGGGAGGTATGGCAGCAGAATCACGTGCAACGGTTGCATCGTCGTTGTACTTATCGAAGTAGCTATGACGACCCGTATTTCCTTCTAGCTTTGATGATCCGGCTACGTCTTCATATCGTCGATTCGGTTGATAATCTCCAATCTCACCATAGATCGAGTCGTCCGCCATGCCTTTGGTTCCCGTTTCATCGCTGAGCTTGAAAAGAGGCTTATCCTTATCGCGACGTTTATTTTTCTTGCCCCTTCCTCCCTGGCGCAAGTAGGACAATATTTGAGCAAGCTTATTAATTACGATATCGTTCGTAGTTAGCGTTTGTGTATCCCCTACATCTAAAGGTACTTCTGCCTTTGATCGAATAACGGTGGTCGGGATGTCTGAGTCGACATTTTCATCCTCCAGCTCAATGTGGTACGCCATTCGACCGGGTGCAAACATTTCATTGCGCTCTATCGTCCTTGAGCGTTGCTTTTCCAAGGTGCGATAAATGTTTTGTCCGAGCACGCTTCGAAACTCTAAATCATCCTGAAGCTCCTTATCTACGTTACTGGCAGCACCGCCTCGTTGTGCCGCTACGGCTGGCATTGGAACTTCCGCAGACGGTTCAATGTCGACGAGCTTTTCCATCTCTTCTTCCTGCTCGTTTTCTTTAGCTATGATTTCGCTACGAACTTTTTGAAGCAGCGCATAATCCAGACCCTTCACCAAGTGAGTGTGCTCCATGTCACCACCCAAGAATTTCGACTCCTGTATCTGTTGGCGACGCCGTTCAGCCGCGTTCAGGCCTGATTTCACATCTGGTGCCACCGCGCGATAAGCACTCGTGGAGCTAGACGAGTCCAAATTCTGATAGTCTGGATTTGCACCGTCCCGTCGTTCTCTGGCCCGATCGCGGTACTTTTCAGCCAGCTCCGCTAGCTTGTTGTCTTCCTGCTTTTTCAGTTGAGCATAAAAATTTTTCTTTTTACGACGAGCTTCGTGTCTTTCGGACGACGGTGGCTTCATGGAGGACGATGACGATGCTGGTGTTCCAGCCGTTCCAGCAGAAGATGCAGATGACGCCTTGGACATCGCATCGCGTATTGAACCAGCGCCATGTCCTGATCCGGGAGGCGCTCTGGGTGTCATAAGAAGCTTACGGAAATCATCGTTGGTCAATCGTTGCGTGGCCGGGGTTTCCGGTTCGTGGTGATCGTTGTCCGCTGGCATGTTGCTTGTTATTGTTTTTGGTTTCGATCGCCAAATAATTGCCCGTCCTCAAGGTAATACTACTTTTTGGTACACTGTACGTAGAGATGATTTTCACTATCTGGTTTTAGAAAAAATCAATAATAATTGGCTGATTAGCTCTGTATGTTTTGATGAAACAAGCAAAAGAAATCAAAACAATCGCACACCCGGGCGTTATTGGGCATCGTAGTTGACAGTTCGCCTAAGCAAAATGCGTATATGCTCGTCTATAAATAAAAAAAAGCCCCGTTGATTTTGGTGGTAGTAGCATATTTTATTATTTTAAAGGTGTATAAAATTATTGTTGACTGTTTCGCTTGCATTTGGGATACGATTAGCCCATATTTATTGTGGCGAAAAAAATGTAGATTTTAAACGGTTTGAATCTGCGGCGCAAGGCTATAAGCACCTTGTTTATTTTTATGGCATGTTTCTAACCTCAAAATATCAGCTGTCAGGCGCTTCTTGCACGGCGTGTTTGATAATACAAACCGCGTGTTCGGTACATTCGAGCGGATCTCGGAGGAATCTGGACAAAGTTTGGCTTGCTGTAGAGAAATCATAAATTTCGCCTAATCATGGAAGTGGGTGAGTAGTGTGCTAGTTAGGATTGACCATAATTTCGAATTGGCTGCACGAAACATGAATTGAATGATTCGGTATTTTCTCCTTCATAGATATTCCGTCGCCAATCAAGAAAGACAAGAAAAAGAAGAAAATAAAACAAGAACCCGAGACGGAGATTGAAAATTTGGGCGAGATTCAAAAGTCGGGCGATTTCCAGTTAAAACCATCGTCTGCCATCGCTACCCTGGACACGTCCAAATGGCCCCTGCTGTTGAAGAACTTCGACCGCTTGAACGTGCGCACCAACCATTACACGCCACTGCCGTTCGGATCGTCTCCGTTGAACCGTAAGATAAACGACTATGTATCGGCCGGCTTTATCAACTTGGACAAACCGTCCAACCCTAGCTCGCACGAAGTGGTAGCATGGATCAAGCGAATACTGAAGGTAAACAAAACGGGCCATTCGGGAACACTAGATCCGAAGGTAACGGGTTGCTTGATCGTGTGCATTAATCGTGCGACACGTTTGGTGAAGAGCCAACAGAGCGCCGGTAAAGAGTATGTGGCCGTGTTTAAGCTGCACTCCGCCGTGGAAAAGATCGCTAAAGTGACCCAGGGGCTTGAGAAGCTGCGAGGTGCTCTGTTCCAGCGCCCTCCTTTGATTTCAGCCGTCAAGCGACAACTGCGTGTGCGAACCGTGTACGATTCTAAGCTGTTGGATTACAATGACCAACGTAATATAGGCGTATTTTGGGTAAGTTGCGAAGCTGGTTCTTACATTCGAACGATGTGCGTCCACCTGGGTCTTGTACTCGGTGTCGGCGGACAGATGCTCGAACTTCGCCGCGTCCGTTCCGGTATTCAGTCGGAAAAGGATGGCATGGTGACGATGCACGATGTGCTAGATGCTCAGTATCTGTACGAAAATCACAAGGACGAGTCAATGCTACGCCGTGTGATAAAACCACTGGAGGGTTTGCTCATTGGCCATAAGCGCATCATCATGAAGGACAGCTCGGTGAATGCGGTGTGCTATGGGGCGAAAATTTTACTACCCGGCGTTCTGCGCTACGAGGACGGTATCGAGATCGATCAAGAAATCGTGATCTTAACTACCAAGGGCGAAGCAATTGCTTTGGGCATTGCTCTAATGACGACGGCCACGATGGCTGGATGTGATCATGGAGTCGTTGCTAAAATTAAACGCGTCATAATGGAACGCGACACATACCCACGCAAATGGGGTCTTGGTCCGAAGGCTTCGATGAAGAAGCGGTTGATATGGTCGGGAAAGCTGGATAAGTACGGTAAACCGAACGAAAACACTCCGAAAGATTGGCTTGACAGCTACACCGACTTCAACCAGTCGGCCAAGCAAACGAATGGGAATGGAACATCCACAGCGGATGATGATCTAGCTGGTGGCAAGCGCAAACTTAGCATTGGCGATACCAACATGGAATCGGTAATTGGCGATGGAGAAGAGAAGAAAAAGAAAAAGAAGAAACACAAGAAGGATGCTGAAGATGCCACGGAAGAAGGCGAAGAGGAACAGCCAATGGACCAGACGGCAGGTGAGGAAGATGCGAAGAAGGAGAAAAAGAAAAAGAAAAAGAAAGATAAAAATATATCAATGGAAGAAGCGGCCGAGTAAGGAATGATCGGATTCTATTTCGCTAGACATCGTAGTATCTATCGTTTCTCTAGTATCGATAGAGGCAGCATTCTGTATCGGTCGATGGTAATTCATTTTATTCAAAGAAACCATTTGTATTTGTTTGACACGAGTTTTGATCCGTTTGTTCCATTTTCCATCCATTTCAAGCAAACACAGAGGTTAGATTTTAAATGATCCAAAAGAGCTACCGATTTATGAAAATTTCACGAATTCATTTGTGAACGTTGTAATAGTAATTACCTGTTCTGGTATCAATCGTAGAAGAAGGTAATAAAGAATGCATGCAACATTGCATTTCTTCCTTCTGCATTTTGCATTCATGCAACTTGAAATACCGATGGGGAGAGGCATCTATTCTTAGCAAAAGAATATGTGCTTGGTGTTGTTTATAGAATTCTTTCACATAAATACCGCAACTATGTTAATCAAGAATTAATACTTTAAAACATAAGAAATACAAAAATGAAATCAAAGAGAATAATAATTCGAATTTTAGTGAGTGAGATGTACTGAAGCTGAAAATTGAGAAACGTGTAGGAGATAACTTAAGCAATTGGAAGCACAGCGGTAACTATCTGCAATTTTAACAAAATCATCACCAAGAAGTAGTTCCAGTTATCGGAAGTTCTGTTCTGTACAATATGCTGAGGCAATCGAGTTAATCAGCCTTCCGGCCTTCGCCACCGTTAGGATGTCAGGTCCCCCAAACAGCTCAGCAAGCTCGTGGTTCATTCCCCTCCTCCACCCGTCGTGCTCCAAGATACCGCCAAAGATCGTCCTTGGCACACGGCGTTCGAAAACACCGAGTGCATTGGCATCCTCTGTGAGCATGGTCCAAGACTCATGACCATAGAGGACAGCCGGCCGAATCAATGTACGGTATATTGTGCATTTCGTGCGCAGGAGAAGGTTTCTGGATCGTAGGAGTTTGTGGAGCCCGTAGTAGGCACGATTCCCCTGAACAATGCGCCTTCGGATTTCGCTGCTTACGTTGTTGTCCGAAGTTATGATCGTACCGAGGTAGCAGAACTCCTCTACTACCTCGAGATCATCGCCGTCGACCGATACGCTGCTTCCCAGCATGGCCCTATTACGGTCAGAGCCTCCGGCAAGCAGGTACTTTGTCTTCGTCGCATTGATCAGCAATCCAATCCTTGAGGCTTCGCGCTTCAGTCGGGTGTACGCCTCGCACACCGCCGCAGATGTCCTTCCGATGATGTCGATGTCATCCGCGAAGCCAAGGAATTGGATGGAACGGGTGAAAATCGTGCCCCGCATATCGAAGCCCGCGCTTCTCATGACACCTTCCAGAGCGATGTTGAACAGCAGACAGGAGAGTCCGTCACCTTGCCTCAATCCCCGGTGAGACTCGAACGCATCCGACAGCATGCTCGATACTCTCACCTTGCACTGCACCCTGTCCATGGTGGCCCTCAACAGCCGCACCAGCTTTCCCGGAAAGCCGTACCGCTGCATGGTGTTCCATAGCTGCATCCGATCTATGGTGTCGTAGGCAGCCTTAAAGTCGATGAACAGGTGGTGCGTGGGGATTTGGTGCTCTCGGCATTTTTGGAGGATCTGCCTGAGAGTAAAGATTTGGTCGGTCGTCGATTTTCCTCCAACAAAACCGGCTTGATAGCTCCCGACGAAATCTGAGGCAAGTGGGGCAAGTCTGCAGAAGAGAATTCGGGACAGGATCTTGTAGGCAGCGTTCAGGACTGTAATGGCACGGTAGTTCCCACAGTCCAGCCTGTCGCCCTTTTTGTAGACTGGGTGGATGATGCCCAGCTTCCATTCCTCCGGTAGTTCTTCCTGTTCCCAAACTTTCACGATCAGCTGGTGCATACTGACGGCAAGCCTCTCCGGCCCCATCTTGAAGAGCTCGGCAGCTAGGCCATCGCTGCCTGCTGATTTGTTGTTCTTCAGCTGCTTGATGGCACTAATTACCTCTTCCAAAGATGGCGTGGGCACCTCGTCACCTGCCACCAGACTGATGTGCTGCTCGATTCTGCATTCCACCCCCCAAAAACGATTGAATTATTCACACCAAAATAGTCATACTGCAGCGGATCGCATTTATGAAGGGATTAAAATTCGTTACAACTGAGCTGAACTCTAGGCGTAAACAGGCGAGAAGCAGTTTTCACATGGTTTGTGAGGATCAAATTAACACCAACATGAAGTTGGGGAAGACGAATGCAAACTGTCATGTTACGCCCCAGCATACAGCGTATGAGAAAAAAAAAACATTTGGTTGGAAAAAAATCGTTGATAGATGGAAAACTGTTGTTTATTTAGCTAAATGACTACGAGGCTGTTTCCTGGTCCATCTGGAAAATGGTGGCGCGGTACTAGGGGGTTTTTGGATTTGGCCTTATACTCCAGTGTTGTCACGGATCCATTGGCGGTATTGCGAAATTCGTGTGTATCCGGTTGGTGTATTCGAGTCACACGAAGCAGTGATAAGTGAAGCAACGCCAACCAGTGTGTCAATGCGTCGCTCTGAAACGACGAAGCCAGCTCCAAGATCTCCATTGCACACATTCGAACGTTGAAGGCCATCTTCGGCGCAGAAGTGGTTCGGGACGGTAATTTGATAAATACCGACACAACGAGAATCGCTGATCGCGCGCTGGTAACCCACCTTCAGGAAATCTGACCGGGTTTGTCCTAACAGATAAAAGTATGTATTAAAATTGGGTAAGTTTTGTTTATTGACTAGATGCATCGAATTTAATTGAATGCGTTTTACGACACCTACCTCCGATCGTGTTGAAACCGAAGCCAACAACCATGCCTTCCTCATTTTCGTACGGCAGATTGCGTCCAGGAATGGGCAGCTGGATTGGGCTGATCAATGCCGAAAAGGTGACTGGTTGGGGCAGAATGATAAATCCAATATCATTTGCTCGATTTGCCATGTTGAAGCTCGGATGGGCAATGGCTTGAGTTGACACTTGCATGTTTAGCTGGCCGAACACGGTGCTCCCGAGTCCAACTTCCCATCGTACGAAGCCTGCGATGTTCTGTGCCGCCGTCAGGACATGTCGGTCAGAGATCAGCGATCCTCCACCATAGAACCCAGAGTTGCCCGAGTTTAGATATAGCACATAGACGTTGAATGGTGTATTGGGAGCATTTAGACCGTTAACAATACGCGGACTGCGATCCGGTTGCATCTGATTAGGATTGAACACAATAATTTATTAATCGCTGAATGAAACAATGGGACTAACACGAAACTTTGGCAAACTCACTTCTAGAGCGGACACGCAACATAGTGTAACGGTAAGGAGTAGTAATCCAACGTATCTTTTCATCCTGCACGATTGGTGTACAAAAGTTTGTACTGGTTGTATGTTTGAAATGGGCACACTTGCAACAGCACCAGAATCACTCTGTTTGGAGGTCAATCGGGAAACGGTGCCTTATATACAGTCCAGCATTTGATGGCGTTTCGTTGTCGATCGGGCTGGGGCTTTCACGCGATAAGCATTTGGTAAAACTGTCTATAACGGTCCGTTCCTTTTATCAATCATGTTTCCGCCCAAATGTGTAACAATTCGATATTGTCGCTGTCGAATGTGTAGGATGTCGATAAGAGATCAATCATAAAGCAGCACAACACCTGACTCGCGTGACATTCGCTAGAAAGGCATGTGTTGGCACGAATGCACTTTTCATTTCAGTTGAATGCATTTTCGTTCAAATTGACTTTTTTTTTCTACTATATAGTTGTATGCATCGAACAGAGGATGCATAGAAGATAGATTAGTTCTATGTTTTTATAAAATATTTTTAATCTTTTGAAATAAAGCCATGTTGAGCTCCTTGCTTGTTTTATCTGGATGAAAAGTCAAATTATTAAAGAATCCTGTTTGAGCTATTTCATTCAACTCTTTTTTTTACCAAACTGTGACATCACTAATAGGCTTAGCTGCTGGAGTGAAGCAATTGCTGGCTGTAGCAAACAGTTAAGGTGTGACCGTAAATCCATTGCAAGTGATGATCGATCGACATGGTTTAAGATGGCGCCTTTGCTAGAGTTTTGGATGACTAAGTAGCTTATTGATTGATGATTTTAAACTACCAATGTATAGCCAATATTTTACGTAATGTTAGCATTGCGCTGATTAATGACAATGAATGAGTAATGTGTAGCTGTAATATATAATCCAAAGGTACTGTTTTATTCTGCACTCTATGACTCGTCACTTTCATCTTCTTCGTTAGGTTGATCTTATGGTGTACACTTCCTGTGATTTAGGACGAACCGTTAGAATCTACACGCTCTGAATTATAATTGGGGACTGGAGAGAGACCTTCACCCTGAATACTGTGCAACGTAATAAAACCAAAGTACCGAAAAACTTTCGCATATATAATACCTCCCATTGTATCCACGAATTCTATGTTGAAAAGTAGGGGTGCTGGTATATATGGAGATAAAGGATTTAACCAGTTTTTGCTACCAAATTTGTGCCAATATTTTCGGGGTAGTTGGAGTTTCAAAAAGTTATACAAGTGATGTTATACAAAAATTACTCTATAATGGGGTAGGATCCAAAGCTTCTTCAAGGTTCCATAAACTCTCCTACTCAACTCCTTTTCCGTCACGTCGTCGCCGGTCGGAGTGGTAACATGTGTCACCGCATATAGGTTTCTGGGCTACCATCGTCGGAGACAGTACAGACATCATAAGGATTTCTCGCCATGGACTTAATGGAAACCGACCCACGGATAATTGTTATGGGCAACATCGGACTCATGGAACGTACGCACCCCGTATAGAGCTGGAGCCTTGAATCAACTAGATGACGCTCTAGCCACACTGAACATGGACCTCGTAGCTGTACAAGAAATCCGGTGGCTAGGGAATGGTGTGTAGAACTGGGGTGGCAGCAACCGCTACGACATCAACTATAGCTGTCACGATCGCCACCACATGCTCGGAACGGGTTTCGCCGTAGCACCCCGGCTGAAATCCGAGATCACCAGCTTCAAGGCTATTGATGCCAGGCTATGCACCCTGCGCATGCTAGGCAGATTCTTCAATATCAGAATAGATTAGAATAAGATAGAAGCGGATCATTATGGGTGCAAAGAGAGTGGCGAGTTTCTACAGCCAAAGGGTCGCGGGAACGCAAGGGGCGGGAGGGCAAATAAAGACATATGAGAGAATGAAGCCCAAAATATTGAAGGCGAGTTTCATAAGGTGGCAAGTGAGTCACACCAGATAAATGACGAAGACCAACCCTGGTGATACTCAAGTACCAGTACCAGTACTAGGCATAAGGTAGTACGTTACAATTAAAGAAAAAAAGCAAACAGAAGGGCACTAAGCACACAACCTTGAGGAACATCTGACGTACAGAGAAATTTACTAGAAAAATTAGAGCCAATTTTTACACTGCGGTAGCGTTCGTTCTGATAAGCGTTGTGCCAATTGATAACTGAATTACCTATACCAAATTTTCCAGTTTAACCAGTAGAAGTGAATGAGGTATACAATCAAAGGCAGCACGGAAATCGGTATAAATCGCATCTACTTGAACACCCTTCCCAAAATTACTAAAGGTTTTCGATACAAACTCTATAAGACTAGTAGTCGTGGATCTCTCAGGCATAAAATCATGTCGATTGATACTAACAGCAGGGCTGCAAAAATGGTACAGCGAGGGATAAATAAATAGCTCAACGATTTTAGCACTAGCACAAGTCTGGATAATTCCGCGATAAATAGCTATTAGATTTCGACGGCCTTTTTGTGAACAGGGAAAATGCAACAGGACTTTCAAATATTAGGAAAAACTCCCTACGAAAGAGATAGGTTAAAAATCTTGGAAAGAAAAGCATATAGCATATAATATCGCAATATGGCCTAATATATCTGCAGTTTACTAATACTAAGGCTGGAATACCATCAAGACCAGGTATGTAGAAGTTTTTCAAACTGGATAGTGCTTCATTAACCATTTCTGTGCTAATAGAAATATTAGTTAGATTAATTAGGTTTTTTTACAGAGTATTGGATAAATCACTAACTAGAAGATTTGGATCAGGCATGATGGTAGCGGCGTCAGTCTTCACACGAACAGATCGGACCAGCATCCTATCCGGACCAATCCTCCGTAGCAAGGACTGCATATCCGGTTACGTGGTAAAATAAGTTGATATGGCCAGGCCGATCTAATGAAAAAAAAAAAAGATTTGGATCTGTAATAGGTGATTCAAGCATATTAGAAAAGTGCATGGCAAAAAGTTTACAAATACCAACCGTGGTTGTTGGATTATGAATGAGAGTTGAGAGACATTTCACGGGGTTAAACTATTACCACTTCTTCGAGATTTCGAGAGGAAGGATCAGTGTAGAATCGCGACTGTAGCCTGAAGGTGTGAGACTCGAAACATGCCCTGTTGTGAAGAGGATATGTTGAAGAAGCATTTTTAAAAAGGCGCAAGTTATGGGGGACTTCAATGCTAAAATCGATACGGAACCAATGTACCGCCAATACATACGAACTCTCTAAAGGACTGTAATGTCCTGCAGACATTCGCAACCGCCATAGATGAGGCTTTACTACCAGGAAATGAATACACAACTACGAGCGTAAGGTGAAAAGCTCTAAACACGAATGAAAAACGAAGAATGTAGAGAACTACATGCCTAGAGGCTACACCGGCAGTAGATCCAGTAGACCTGCACTCTGTGTTAGATCATCCGGAAATACCATGAGCACAATACCATGAACCCAATATCCCGTCAGAAACTCTCCGTGGTCAACAACCAACGGAACCGGCCCACCCCAAGTTTCATCCTGGACCGGCTGAAGCGTGCTGATGTGGCTACAGAGCTAAGAGAAGCGTTTCCGATCGACAATAACATCGTTGCGATGTCCATCCCAAACCCTAGGCGTATGGCGGAACAACCCATCAACACCGCTTAACACGTAGGCAAATAAAGGTATTATTCGACGAAGAGTGCAGACGAGCACTATCCGAGAAGAAAGCAGTGCGCAGTGCGTATGCTACAGCATGAAACCCGTCAGAACGTGGAGAACTACAAACGACTGTGGAAACAGCAGACCCAGCTCTTTCAGAACAAGGAGCGCTGTTGTGAAGAGTCAGATGAATAGCTGCTTTAACAGCTTTCCCAATCGGGGGACAACCGTTTGTTTTACAGCAGATTGAAAGAGCCACGGGGCGGACTTACTCCTAAAACTGCAATGTGCCGAGATGCAGAATGATATCTCTGGTCAAACCAGCAGAAGGTGATGTAAAGGTGGAAGTGCCACTTCGAAGCACACCTGAACGGAGCAGAGGTATGAGATGCTGGTGCATTGGGTAGAACAAGGCAACCACAACAACACCAGCGACAGCAATAGTACATATGACGAGGATCCCCCGCCATCTCTGGATGCGATTGCCAGCACCATCAAGCAGTTTAAAAGCATCATGCCTGTTGGCAGCAATGGGCTGGCGGCCGAGATCTTCAAGATGGGCCCAAAGAGGCTTGCTGTCCAAGCCGCTTATAAGCTCCCGTCCCAGATCGTGTTCTACAGACTTTCGCCCTTTGCTATAAATTTCGTTGGTAGTTACCAAGATGGATGCAAATCCAACACCGACCATATTTTCATTCTTCGGTAGATCCTCCAGGAGTGCCAAAACCGACAGATCCCTACGCACCACACAATTTGATGAAATTAAAAAAAATTGAATGTGGCCCAAAACGAACACAAAATCAAAGTGTATGAACAGCCGACTTTGAACACATGCAAAGGGGTTATAAGGTGCCCTGACATCGAGTTCATGAGCGAAGAAGAAATAAAAGAGGGACTAATGGCGGATAAAGTGATTGAAGTGACAATACTAAAAAGAAAAGTGGAGGACAAAATAATTAACACGCGTACAGCAGTGATAACATTCTACACAAAAAATGTGCCAAGGATGATAGATTTCGGTTTGTATCCGATAAAAGTAGAAACTGAACCAATATTCTGAAACCAATGCGCTGCGGTAACTGCATGCGAATGGGTTATACTAAAAAGTGGTGCAAGAGAGAAAGAGTGTGCGCTAAGTGTAGTGAGACAGCACATGAGGAAGAGTGCAACGTGTTAAAGTGTGTATCGTGCGGTGAAGGGCACCATACACTACAATAAACATGACCAGTATTTTTGGATGAAATCGAAATTTAAAAAATAAAAACGATGAATAAGGTAACGTATGGAGAAGCCAGAAGAATTAGGAGAAGACAATGCCCCAATATTCCCAGAACACAAATAAACTCACAAGTATCCTACGCACAAAAAACAAAATCACAAACCAGTACAGAAAAAAATAACCAAACAGACAGTACAAATTTTTCATATACAAAAAAAAATGATACAAAACTAACCTACAATAACATAGAAAAACAAAGAAAACTAAGTAAAAAATGATACAGAAAAGGACATTGAAAACAAAGAAAACAGCGTAAACGAAACAGAAAACAAAATAAACACAGAAAAAACTTAAGAAAATAATGAAATCACTCCATTAAAAGAAAATTTAGAGAACATATTAATACAACAAGAAAATGGATAACTAATTCCATTACAACACCCAAATCAGGAAATAGAACAAAACACTACCAGAGAGGAAAATGAAAGTGAAATGACATAAGAAAAGAAATAAAAGAAAGTAAAGACAGTGAAAAAATTACTTCCGCTTAAATAAAAATTGATAGTATATTATTTGAATATACTAGAATTAAAATCAATACAATGTGGGTAAAAATACTTCAAGCAAACATCCAGAGTTTGAAAAAAAAAATAAAGAAGAATTAACACACATATTGAAAATGGAGGAGTACAGTATAGCTTGCCTACAAGAAACATGGCTAAAAGAAAACGAAAAGATAAAAATATCAGGATACAACATAATTAAAGAGAACAGAGCAGACGGATATGGAGGCAGCGCAATCATAATAAAAAATGGAATAAAATTCAAAGAAATAAAAATAGTGAAAGATATCCAGAACATTCAAACAACAGCAATAGAACTTATAGAATCAAAACTCCAAGTTATATCCATATATGCAAGCGGATGAAGTGGACAGTACAAATTTCATCATTCAAAATAATTAAAAAGACACATGCATTTCAGAGGACCCAAAGAAACGAAACACATCCATAGACCTAACAATATTTTCTCCAGATATTATAAGTAATATAAGTAGGGAAATTAGCGATGACCACATAGGAAATAGCAAACACAGAATGATAAGGATAGTATTAAAAGAAGTAATAAGAAAACAAATCAGATCAACAATAAAAAAGCCAGGATATTAGACACTTTAAGAGTACTAAACCATGACAGATATACAACAATCAAACAAATATCTAAACAAATTGAAAAAATATTTAAGAATAACAAAATAAAAACCAAATATGAACCAAAATCATGGTGGAATACAGAACTCAAAATGGCATTGAAAGAGAGAAATAACGCATGAAAAACATACAATTCTTCCAAAGATATTAAGGATGCTATAGAATACAAAAGAAGAACAGCGATACTAAAAACAAAAATCAAGTTAAACAAAATAAAATCATTTCAACACTCAATAGATAATATAAATAAAAATACATCTACAAAGGAACTGTGGGAACTAGTAAAAAAAATATCCAATAAAGAAAAAACACAAAGAGAGGAAAACATAATTCATAATAATGAAATAGCGGCCAAATAATTGCTTAAAAAAACATATGGCAAAAATAGATCAACAAAGATAAATGAAATCAACGCACCTGAATTTATCAACGAAGAAATACTACTAAACAAAGAAAAATGGGAAAGAATATTAAACAAGAAAAAGAAATCAGCCCCAGGGACAGATAAAATCACATATGAGATGCTGAAAAATTTAAACCCAAATGCAGCCAAAAAAATAATAGAAGAAGTAAATGAAATCAGGGTAAAAATCACGTATGAGATGCTGAAAAATTTAAACCCAAATGCAGCCAAAAAAATAATAGAAGAAGTAAATTAAATGAGGGTAAATGGAACCATAAAAAAAGAACTTGTTTGAGAAAAAGAATCAAAACCACTGCGATTCCAAAACCAAATAGAGACAACAAAAATTTGGAAAACTACAGACTAATATCCCTAATTAACACCATAACGAAAGTCAGCAACTCTGAGGTACTAAATAAATTAAATAGACATTGTGAACTGTATAGCACTATACCTGAAACCTTATTTGGTTTCAGAAAAAAACAGATCAATTCAAGACTGCACAAAATATCTCCTGAATCTGATATTTAAAAAGAAAAAAAAAAAGGAAAATAGGAATCATATGCATTGACCTGGAAAATGCGTACAACAATGTAAAATTAAAAATCTTACTAGAAGAACTAATAAAACAGAATATAAGCAGCCAAATAGTTAAATGGGTAGGAGAATTTCTAAGGAATAGAATGATAGAAATCGAAAACAACAACCAATTAATAAAAAAAAACTAGTCGGTGATGGATTGCCACAAGGAGATGTAATGTCTCCAACCCTCTTTAATATATACACAAGTAGGCTACATCATAGGATTAACACAATTACAAAGATTAATACAATACGCAGATGATTTTGCACTCATAGCATACGGAAACAACGAAATGAATTACAGAAGAAACTAAAAAAAGGTATGCATGAATTTATAAAGGGAATTCAAGAAATAAGACTAGAAATAAGTCTTAAAAAAACCAAAAAAAAATGACAATAGGAAAAACAAAAAACAAGATACAACTAAAAATAAATAACACAGAGATTGAAAATATAAACTCATATAAATATCTAGGAACAATATTAGACAGTAAATTAAACTTCAAAAAAGACGTGGAAGAGTTGAAAAACAAGGCAAGAGACAGACTCAACATACACAAAATACTATGCGGAAAAAATCGTGGAATAAGCACAACAAAAGCAAGAATTTTATATAGAAACACAATCAGAAGCAACTTAGAAAACGGATCTTCCATTACCAAAAACTGCAAAAAGGCAGATAGAAAAAAAAGTGCTATAGCCAACAATGCACTACGGAAAATATCCGGATGCACTAAGTGCACCCTGATCAACTCACTACATGCAATAAATGCCGAGGTCCCTTTCGATATCAGATGCAAATACATAGCATGCAAGGAAATGACAAAGGCATACACTTATTGTCCCATCACCAGAAAGCAGCTAATAAAGTCAACAAGAACAAACAGAAATAAAAAAACTAATCACCGCATAAGAACAACTATTTGAAGAAAACAAAACACTGATTGAAAAAATTGGAACGGAACGGATGGAAAATAAGAACAACATATTTACAGAAGGAAGCAAAATTAAAGAGAAATGCGGGATAGGCATATACATACAAAAAGGAAACATAAGATGGTACCACAGCACAAGAGCCAGGAACAATGTTTCCATAACGAGTATTGAATTGAAGGACATAGAAATAGCTATGAGAATTGCAGAAGAATAACAAATTGGTAATCCCACAATATACACTGATAGCCTTACAAGCTGCAAAATATTAGAAAAAGCAAAACACGAAGACCAAATTGAAGAACAAGTGTACTACATATTAAAAACAGGAATAAAATTGAAAGCAGAAATATGGTGGATACCAGCACACGTAGGAATAGATGGAAATGAATGTACAGACAGACTAGCAAAAGAAGGTACCATATCAGATGTAATAATCGAAAACAAAATAAGACTCATCGATGCTTTTGAAGAATTTAAAACCAACATGATAAAAGAAACAAAAGATTGGTACGAAGAAACGTGTCAAAATAAAGGATAAAAATTCATGAATTTTCAAAAAGTGTTTTAAATGACCCCTTGGGAAAAAGGAACCCTGGGAATGTATAAACCCTGAAGAAACAAAAATAATAAATAGAATCATAACAGGCCACGACTGGTCTACATTTTGGCTGCCCAAAATGAAACTAGCAGACACAGGTATATGCCCAGTATGTAACACTCCTAACACAGGAATGCACATAATATTTGATTGCAAAAAATATGGAAAAACAGGCACAATGTATCTTCTGACAAACTAAAAGAAAGATGGAAAGACAAGGATGGAAAAGAAATAAGGAAGATAATTAAGTTCATCAAAGAAAATAATATCGAAATATAAACCACGTTAATCGACCACTGCTTACATTGGGCGTATATGGATTAAATCTAACGAATTTTGTTAGAAGACGTCCAAACAAATCCAAAGTAAGCAGCGTTTCGAACTAGGCGGAACATAAATATTTATATATATACACATAAGAAAAGTTGTAGATCTAATAGAGAAAAAAAACAAAGAAAAAAGAGGTTAAGAGAAGATAAACTAAAATACATCAAGGCCACATGACATAACCGACAGGTCAAAATTAATAGTAAAGTTTCCACACCGAATCTAAACTCGTTGGGAAAGAGCCAAGACAGGAGGATTTACCGTCCGACTTGGCGAGAACAGTCAAACGCTAGTTCTTGTTGAGTTCTGGTTTGAAAGTCGCTTTATTAAAGAATTATTCTAGCTTATATACTAATTTTCTGCTGACCGATCGTGGTCAGCAGTTTTATACAATTTTCAGTTTTGCTTAACTTAATGCTGACCGATCGCGGTCAGCAGTTTTATACACTTTTCAGTTTTGCTTAACTTAATGCTGACCGATCGCGGTCAGCATTTTTATCCTGCTCGATATCGTTTGTTTTTTAAAGTTGTCTTGCATGCATTTTGTTCCGTCGACCGGCCGTGTTGACCCAATCATGCGGTGCTGTCGTCAACATCCAGACCCCCGTAATTCCTCGTAGAGGGTTTACTACTTTCTGACGGTTTAAATGGTGGAGGGCGTAACGCGTACCCTTTAGCTCGTATTTGTTTGATAATTAGTGCCACAGTTAATCCTAATATTAAAGTGGAGGCGCAGGCTATACCGCTTGTAATTATTATGAGGTGAAGTTGATCAGAATTCGTATCTTTGTTTTGCTCTAAGTTTGATTCCAATGTTTTAACCAGTGGTTTGAAATACATTTTCGTTTCTACTGTTTCTATATTCATAGTTGGCTGGATTTCTATGTTCTTGGTCTGTATTTTACAGTCTTGACTAAGTGTTATTACTCCAGCTTGATACGCGGGTTGTGTTAGCGTTTTGTTACAATTAAAGTATATATCGTTAGGTTGAGACGAATAGTACAGGATTTTGTTCGGCTGGGAGCGTTTTATAAATTTAGTAATTGGGGTTTTTATTGGTTTTATACCACACAAACGTTCTGTTTTTATATGTCTGAACGATGACGATATACAATCCAAATCCCTCCTAACTATTAAATCGGAGGCTACGTGGTGAGTGCTATTATATCGCGCAATGTCTGTTGGGTATATGTAGTGTATATCGTTTATAGCTATTACGTTTTTATCTAAGTCCAGAGTTGTAAGGTTCTTTAGGTTTGGTATGATGCTGATATGGAATACTTCGAATCTCTCTTGCGAGACGATGACGTTCACGATACGCACTATTATTTCCCCTTCGCAAATCTCTTTGTTCGTAATTTGAGGGTGGTCTAGAATTATAAGTCCGTTGGGTAACCTTGATTGAATCTTCTCGGTTATTTTGTTTGATTCAAATTCTGTTTTCTGTTCAAATTCAAAAAAATTTGATTTCTAACTCGAGATATTTTGTGGTAATGTGTTGTACTATGCTTTCAGCTAGCATTATTGTTTCTGTGACATGTTTTATAAGTACATTTTTTTTGTTTTCGTTGAAGCTGTTGTTTATACTCTTTATGCCTTCATGCATGTGATCTATTTTCATATATAGCTCGCTTCTAAGCATATCACCTTGTTTGATTTTATTCGTCATTTCTTCTGATATATGTCTTAGTTTCTGGTCTTCAGAGGCCCTGAAGACGGCTAACTGCTCGTCAATGTCGTCCTCTCCAAAAAAATACCTTTCAAAAATCCGAATATACCGCTAGATCGTTTGGTTCGTCTTTTTACTGCAGTCTGTGATAGTTGAAGTGCGTGTTTAATGTTTTGTTGTAATGTCAATTTCATGTTTAGAAGGTTAGCGTCCATGTCGCTCAGTGCCTTGAAGGCAGTGATCACCTTCTTTTCCAACGTTAGTAAAGTCTGTGTGTCATTTTCAGGGTGTATTTTGGTGTGGAAGGCTGTTTCCCACACACCCCTTTTCAGGAGAAGCGTTCCTTCGTGGTCGAAGAATATACCAGCTTCTTCAATTTGGCGGACCGATAGATTACTTATCGGGTGTATTAGCGTAATTAGAACGAACAGATAGAGGACCATTGTAGGGTCTTATGAAATGCTTCCTCTTTTTTGCAGGAGGAGTTCTTAGGTGATCAGCTGATTGTTTAATGTAGCTGTTAACCGGTCTTTTTACTCCCCACGAAGGTACGCTTGTATTTTTCTCGTTCCCTTTTACTTCTAGCACCGCTAAATTGATAACAGGGCGTTTATATTCGCCGTTTTCAACCTTAATCTTTGCTGATCTGACTTGTCCGTCTTTGGCGGGATAGACTTCTATTACACGTCCCTTTAACCACCTGCCTACGCGTTGTTCGTCAGGGAAGACTACTATGTCATCTGGTTGTATTGGGTTCGAGCGTGCTATCCATTTCTCCCTTTTCGCCAGTGTTGGGAGGAACTCCTTCAACCAACGTTCCCAATATTTTTGAGTGATAATTTGCGCCTTCTTCCAGTTGTTTCTGCTAGCTTCAGCTGCTGAAATCCCGGATGGTGTGGGTTCGGCCTCTCCGGAACACCCTATCAAGAAGTGAAACGGTGTAAGAGGTTCATCGTCTTCAGTTTCGAGAGGGATGTGGGTTAGAGGTCTGTTATTGAGGATAAACTCAATCTCGATAAAGGCTGATCTTAGTACTTCTTCCGGCATACTATCATTGTTTGGCAGCAGGCTCTTGACCTCTCTAACCATTCTCTCCCATACACCTCCAAAGTGAGGCGCAGCCGGGGGATTAAAATGCCATTGGATACCGTCGGTTGCACATCTTTCGATTATTTCCGTTATTTGCCTGTTTGCCCCAACAAAGTTGGTACCATTGTCACTGTACATGTGACAAACCTTTCCTCGCCTATGCTGCATATTTTTTAAGCACATTATGAAGCAATTTGCGGTCAAGTCTTTAGCGATTTCTAAATGTATAGCACGTGTTGTCATGCATGTGAATATCGCTCCCCATCGTTTTTCTATTCTTCTTCCGATTGTCACTTGCATGGGTCCAAAGTAGTCTACACCTGTATGGGTAAAGGGTTTTTTGAACACAGCGGCTCGGCTTTCGGGAAGCGGAGCCATCAATGGGGCAATAGGGCGCGCGCGTTCGTTTTTGCAGTGTTGGCATTTGCTGATCACGTTTCTTACCATGGCACGGAGGTCGATTACCCAGTACCTTTGTCGAATCGCCGCAATAACTGCTTCTGTTTTTTTGTCCTTGTAGCGCTCATGATATTGGCTTATGATTAATGCTGTCACATGATGCTTCTTAGGCAGAATTATGGGCTGTTTTACTTCATCATTAAGGTAACTAATATTCGCTAATCGTCCGTTCGCTCGTAACAGTCCATCAATTTTTTGCGGGTTCAAGGATTTTATAGAGCTATTTTTTGGTATTTGACCATTCAACGATAGTTGTAAGAGATCATCTCCGTACATCTCCCATTGAGCCTTTTGTAGTAGAAGCTTCTCTGCTTCGTCAAGAGCAGTTTTTTGTATAATAGGTACAAATTTGGTTCCTCGGACTTTGCTTTTTAATAAATCAATGAACTTTAGACTGATTGCAAGTGCTCTTTTTAGTCTATTCCAATTAGAGCACCATTCGGTTCTTATAAATTCGAATGATTGTCTTTCAACAGTTTTGATAGTGTAGCTTGGACGTATTTCTTCTTGTGTGACAATTGGCGTTGGGTCTTTACTCTCAATGTGTTCTTGTTTTAAGAATTCTGGCCCATTCAGCCAAATAGATTTCTTCGTTGTGACTTTAGTAGCTTCATCTGCAGGGTTTTTATCGGAAGGGACCCATTTCCATTGATGAGCGCTGGTGCAATCTAGAATTTCTCCAATGCGCACAGCCACAAACTGTTTATATTTTTGTGGGTCGGCGTTAATCCATCCTAAGACGGTTTTGGAGTCTGTCCAAAAATAATCTTGTTCAGTTTTGATTCTCATCTCCTTTTTGACAGTTTCAGCGAGCCTAGCTCCGAGAACTGCTGCTTGCAGCTCCAACCTTGGAATTGAAAGTGGCTTTATTGGTGCCACTCTGGTTTTTGCTGCTATTATATTTACGTCTATACCTGTTTTGCTCAAGGTTCTCAAATATACTACCGCTGCGAACGCCTTCTCCGAGGCGTCAACGAAAGTATGCATTTCAGTTTTTTGAACATCGTTAGATTTCGAATAACATCTTGGAATTTGTATGCCCTCCAATTCCTTTATTCTTCCCATCCATTGGAGCCATTGTATCATTATGCGTTCTGGTACTGGGCTGTCCCAATCCAGTTCTGTTTTCCAAATTTCTTGAATAACCTTTGCTTGTATGGTAAAGTTTGAAGCTAGGCCTAAGGGATCGTATATTTTCATCACAAAGGCAAGCATCTCCCTTTTGGATAGGTTGATGCAAGGGATGTCTTTGATTTTATACCTCAATACATCGCTCGTTTTGTCCCAGTATTGTCCCAGAATTTTTTCAAAATTCGTCTCCTTATTTGAGATCTGGAGTAATTCTTGTTGTGAAGACCTGTTTTCCGGAATATTTTTTATTACCGCGTGACAATTGGAAACGAAATTTCTTATAAAGAAATGCGCGTTGTCATGTATGAGGCATACTTCGTTGATGGTTTGGATTGCATCATTAATAGTACGAAAACTATCAAGATAATCGTCAACGTAGTGATTTTTTAAAATTGCTTCCATTGCTCTAGGGTACTTATCCTTATATTTCAAGGCGTTTTGATTCTTAACAAATTGGGCACATGCCGGGGAGCATGTTGCTCCAAAGGTCATTACATTCATTGTATAAACTTGAGGTTCATCGCACGGGTTGTCTCTGAATAAGAATCTTTGAGCAACCTGGTCTTCCTCGCGGATCCGTATCTGATGAAACATTTCCTTAATATCTCCAGAACATGTAATAGGGAATTCGCGAAAACGTATTAATACTCCAAAGATAGAGGTAGTGGTGTCTGGTCCGGATAGAAGGGTAGAGTTTAATGAAACTCCTTCATTTTTTGCGGCTGCATCAAAAACTAGCCTAGGTTTTGGAATGGGTTTGTTAAGGTTGACGACTACAAAGTGTGGAATGTAGTTAATCTTAGAGCTTGTTTCTAGAAGTTCAAACGGTGTTAATTTGCGAGCGTAATCTTTCTGAATGTAATCGGATATTTGTTTTTTATACCATGCTTTCATTTCATCATTATTTTTCACTTTGCGTTCTTGACTTTCGAGCCGTTTTAACGCCTGTGCGTAGCTATTTGGAAGAGATACATCGGAGTCTTTCCACAATAGACCAATTTCGTATTGTCCTCTTTTATACTTTAAGGTGCTGCTCATTATTCTGAGAGCCCTTTCATCATCCTTTGACTTTGGTAAGGATTTAGTTTCTCTAACACCAAATTCCTCCGTTGAGAAAAATCCTTTCATAAGTTCTCTCAGCGATTTCTCTTCTTCTTCTTTCTTTTCTTGCACGGTGAACAAGTGATGTCGCCCTGTTGTATCTCCATGATTGCATTTTCCAAAAATGACCCATCCAATGCGTGTTTTATGCGCCACTGGTTCATCGGGTGTTCCTGCTTTTGACTCAATAGCTTGAGTATAATATGCATGTGGGAGGCCTAGCAGGACGGCGGGTTTAGCGTTTTCATAGCCTGCTATGTTCACCGCCTTTAAGTGAGAAAATTTTCTCTTTAGGGCACTAACGTTCATGCTCTGTGTTGGGAGATCAAGTTCATTCACAGTTCTAATGTTTTTGATGCAGAGCATCCTACCATTAGGCCCTCTTAATTTGAGCGCCACTGACATGCTTTCAGCTTCCACTTGGTGGCAGCCATTCGTCCACTAAAGCGTTAGAGGTTTTCTTGGTCCGTAGACGTTTAGTTTACGCCTCAAGTCCTCTATCATGAGACTAGTGGAGGAACCAGGATCAATTAGCGCGTACGTCTTGATAGAAGTATCCCCACTATAAACGGTTATTGGGAGAACTTGGAACAGATATTGTTCGGAATTTTGATGAAAGTTTAAACGCCCCCTTGAAGATTCGCCAATCTGGTTGGTTCTCTCCTCATGTAATATGACGTGGTGCCGTCGGCCACAACCGTCAACTGTGCATTGTGGATTTGACCGACAGTTGATGGCTGTATGTTTGGTGAACTTGCAACAGTTAGTACACACATTCTTTCCCTTCAAAACTTTCCATCGCTCATTTACAGGAGCATTTTTTAGTTTATAGCAAGACGTAGTTTCGTGCGGACGACTGCAAATTAGGCAACCCTTGGAATTTTGGCGACTAGTTGAAAAATGAGCATTTAGTCTTGTCGATCTTTCCTTTTGCCCTTCCATAGCGACGAGCGTAATTGCTACGTCTTCTGTTGGTTTTAGCCATTTGGCAAAATCTGCCAAATTTTTAACCTTGCCACCTTCTTCGTTAAGGGACTCTCGAAGCCACCGAGTTTTAAGTTCAGGAGAAAGCTTCGAGATTAAATCCGTAAGAAGCCTCTGATCCATCAAGTACTCCTTTTGGTTTAACATTGTCATGTTCTCAACCATATTGTTAAGCGCATTACAAAGTTCTATTACCGTGGCTGGGTTTTCTAAAGATACCCCTTTAACTGCCATGAGGTCTTTCAATAGAGCATTAAAGATACTAAGTGGATTGCCGTATAATCTACCCAATCTTTCTAAGATGGCATCCACGTTATTTGGGTTCAGCATAAGTCCGCTAACGGACTTCAACGCTTCGCCCTTAAGGTGTGTTTGGAGCCGGGTGAGATTTTCCAAGTTGGTTAATTTTTCGGTTCAAGTAGTTTCTTCGAACAGCAGTTTAAATCCGGGCCATGTTCGATAGTTACCATAAAATTCCGGTAGTTTTAGAATTTTACGCTTGCCTAGATTTTCCACCTTCCCTGTTAATGTCTGTAAGTCGTTTTGTAAAGAGTCGGTTTGATTATGAATTTCTTCATTTCTTAGGATGTCTTCTAGTCTTTCTATTTCCCTTTCACACCTTTCCTTTTCTTCCTTGGATCTTTTTTCCGCTTCAAATTTTTCTTTTAGGAGCTTCTCTGCCTGCATTAATGCCTCCCTACTACCCTTGCATTCCTCAGCTATAGCGAGGCATTTTGGACACACATATTTTTTTACGGGCCCTTCCAATTTCAGGCATTTGAGATGTAACCATCGGTCACATTCAATACAGTTAACCTGCGTGTCCCACTCATCGGGGTTCTTGCATAGCTTGCAATTCCCCTTTGGATTACTTTTAAATATAATATCCATACTACTCACTTTACTGGTACTGGTGGATATGATGACTTGCGCGGTCGTTGGCGGATGGATAGAGCTGTGTCGTCGTTGCTTCCCCTGCTCCTGCTCGTTCTGCTCGTCGAGGTCGTCTTCGGATGTTCCTCACCAAATCGTCAGATCCCCTTCCTTCTGGTCGCCTTCAGATCCGCTGCGTCGGTAATTCTGCCGTCGCACTTCTTTCGCTGGATAGTCGGGTCTTCTCAGGGCAGTGACTGTCAGGCAATGGAGTTGCCTGCCGATGAACACACTTCAGCAAGCCGGACGCGTTCTGCACCAATAACTAGCAGAGTACACGTGTCGCTCAATCACTCGCGCTCTTTATCAGAACCTTAGTTCTTCTAGTTCGCACTTTTTTCGCAAAAAAACACGTTTATGTTCGTGGTTTCCCGGGACGCCGGAGACGGCTTAGCTTGGGGATGCACCTCGTGTATGCTCGCCCGCGGTGTACCTGCTGTTTCAATTGGAGAACACTGCTGGTTCTTGCGGTAACACAGCGTTAACGTTCATGAACAGCGGTCGTTAGCGTCTTATGGCTTTTTCACTACGTTCTTGCTGCGTACGTATGCCACACGCATAAATTGTTAAACTGATGACACTTTAATAATTGTTGATCTTGGTTCGATCGTAGTGTTCTAACGTCGTTCTTCGCCTTTCTGCACTTGCGTTTCACTGCACACACTCGATTTGCTTACGAGCCTGTGGTACGGCCGGAACAATATCGCGAACATCGGCTTTACCAGCGTTTTAAACACAAGCACTATCGGTGATCGTATGTCACCCTTCTGATATTGCCGTCTCTGCACTTTGCACTTCTTAGCACAAGCACTTAGGCACCTTTCTGCACTTTCATAGGCGTTCTCACACTCGTTCACTTTTCGGTATGAGTAGTTATGCCTTTGCCGACAATTTTTAGGCAATCGCGGTTTTCCCTGTTTTTACAGGGCGTCGAGCCTTCCTCCGTTGGAGCGCCGGTAGAGTGCGTTTCTTCGGTAAGGTAAGCGTCAGGTAACAACACTTCCTCTCTGGAGCCACCATAAAGTTTCCACACCGAATCTAAACTCGTTGGGAAAGAGCCAAGACAGGAGGATTTACCGTCCGACTTGGCGAGAACAGTCAAACGCTAGTTCTTGTTGAGTTCTGGTTTGAAAGTCGCTTTATTAAAGAATTATTCTAGCTTATATACTAATTTTCTGCTGACCGATCGTGGTCAGCAGTTTTATACAATTTTCAGTTTTGCTTAACTTAATGCTGACCGATCGCGGTCAGCAGTTTTATACACTTTTCAGTTTTGCTTAACTTAATGCTGACCGATCGCGGTCAGCATTTTTATCCTGCTCGATATCGTTTGTTTTTTAAAGTTGTCTTGCATGCATTTTGTTCCGTCGACCGGCCGTGTTGACCCAATCATGCGGTGCTGTCGTCAACAAATAGAGTAGGTATGACTCTAAGTATGGGAGTAAGGAACCAATCCTTATTGTTATGTACGCAAATGGTTAGCGTTTTTAAAAAGGCCGTAGCCGTTTATTTCACAAATGGGATACACAAGTAACGAATATTAAAACTACACAGATAAAATGCGTGCGTCTTGTGCGAGCGGTACGATCGAGTGTCCCCTCAGGGCCATCCGAATGATCGTCAAACCGGGGCACTCATTTACCGACAACAGCGGGCGTATGAGTTATTTACCGTATATCGCAGGTTAAAAGGATTCTGATCGGGGGGCATCTCTTGTGGTAAGATTATCTACCGTGTTGCGGCCGATATGAGAAGAAAAGCGAGCTTAACAGCGAGTTCAAGGCAGGTTGAACTAGTTACAATTTGATTTTTTTGCGTGAATTTCACCTGCACTACGTAAAATTTGGCGTTAACTCGGTTAAGAATTAATGCTAAGTTCATCTCGGTTGGTTGTGCAATCCATCATTGATTTAAAAGTGATGTATATTAATGAGTTTATAGGCTATGTTAATATTAGGTAACTAGATAGATAAGCGCTCAGTGATGTTTCCAACGTAAAATAGGTGAATTATATTTATCGATCCTCTCGTTGTGGTGTTTAGTGGTGGCAGCAAAGCGAGTGTCGTGGCATACTAAAATTTGCGATCAGTTCCATTTCAGTGTGAAACGTTCTACCATTGCCATTGTAGACCAATATCATAACAGTGGCTAGAGTAGGGTGCTTCTTATAGTCGTCCTTGCAGGAATCGGTGGTGTTGCTAGGATGGCGGCGGTATAGGTTGAGCATTAGGTAAAAAGCGTATCTAGCTCACGACGGATGTAATCCCACGAAGGCCTGTAGTTTGCGCTATCCAGCTTAGATAATTTACGATGCGAATGTATCCGGATGGGTCGCCTGTACTACAACCCCGGCTGGACACGAATGATACAACGCCTATCTGCACCCAACTACTATCGTCCTGTTGCATTACCATTGGGCCTCCCGAGTCTCCTTGGCAGACGTTTTGATACGACCGTTCCCAACCCACAGCGCAGAGCGTGGTGTTACGTATGATAGACGCACCGTAGACGGTCGTACACTCCGCATTCGAAATGATGCGCATACGCTCATACTTTAGTATCGTCGATATCGATTGGACAGCTGAGAGAGGCAAGAACTGTGTGTTAGTGATCGAGATGTTAATGTAGTAACAAGTGGCACAAAGAATAACACCCTACCATCAGATGTTCGCCCAAATCCGGATACCGTAACCTGGCGGCCAACGAACAGATCTGTGGGTGATAAACGTATCGGTAGCTTGATCGGATAGATCTCTAAACTGAAAGGCACGAATGATGGCAACCGGATGAGGGCTATATCGTTCGTGAGCTTCCACGGATCGTACTCGGGATGCACGAACTTGCTGACGGTGGACATTGTTAGGCGCGCCATGTTCAAATGGATGGATCCCAGCCCTATCTGAAAGACTGTATAGTCGTTGGCACAGTGGGCTGCTGTCAGAATCCACTGGGCGTCAATCAGGGAACCGCCACAGACCGTTACCGAACGACCTAGTGCGGCTCGTATTGACACTTGCCAAGGAAACTGGCCCGTCTGTGCGGTTTGCCCGTTGACAATTTTGGCCATCAATTCGCGTGTTGTCGACCGTGCAATGTGCCTGGGGATGGGAATGGCAGTGAGCTGTTCTTGAAAATGTTGATAGCACTGTATTCTACGCGCAACGAAAAGTTCAGCGATGCACTAGCAGCGCGTTGGCATGGTTGATCGTACCTTTGCCTCCGTCCCATTACTGCACGCTACTGGGCCGATGGTGGTTATACAGACGCACAGTATCACAAGAATCACGGATAGTTGAGACCACTGTTTCTGCTTCATTGATCTTAGTGCGGTGTACCATCGTGCCTTGCGATCTTGAACCATACTACTCCGGGCGGCTGGCTAGATAATGCAGACGTGTGGTGTTGTAGCTAGAAAGCGCGAGGCAGCAGGTTTACCAAAAGAAAATGGTGAACCACTTGGAGGGACATTCTTATATCTGTCCACACCAATGTATGCCTTCATTCGATTAGATCGAAAATAGGTGGCCTCTCCGTCATTGGTTGGTTGAACAGCAAGTGGAAAAAGTTGTTGTTCCAGCAATCTCATCGCCTGGGACCGATGCTATCGGCACTAGCGGACAGTGGAATACACTCATCGCGTACACGGACGGGAGAGGAAGTATCGTTCCAGATGACTTAGCTGCACGATTTTTTATTACCATGCCTGAACGGAAAGAGGAAACTCGTCCACATTACTTGCAGTACTTAGATTCGATTGCACCAGTTGTTTACCGATTCCAGTACCACCAATGCAGGGAAGACAAATAATCCTTTTTTTGTACGTTCGTCATCCACTTATGCTTGTTTTAAAGACAAATATGCGATACATAGGCATATGCTTTCGTCAAAAATGAAAGAAGATCGCTATGATATGATCGCGTGCACTATCACTTACCGCCTGGTATGTCCGATACGAAAGATGCTATCTTACCCGTGTGCTATGTCTGTGGAATTGGTTAATTGGGTTCCTTTTTTAAACACAATATCTACACACAGGAAGTGTTGGAGACACTTCTTGGTATACATAGATTTCTCTTGATGTCACGCAATATTTGCATTATTGCCAGAGAGAGGTGTACAACACACGGTGCGGGACACGCAAAACAATTCCTTAGTTTGGTTACTCGTGTCTGTATATTACTTATTATTTTACCATTTTTACCATACATCAAGTCTTTGGTCATCGTAAACTTATTTAGTAGTAACTTATTTGGCCTGCTGTCGAGCATTATCGTAAACCAATCCTTTATCTCTACCTTTCTGACGGACGCTCTCACTCCATATTAATTGTAGTTGACGTCTATGTGTGTCAACATACTAAAGAAAACTTTATGGACCGGGTCAAGGTCCTTCGTTGTACGATAGTGAGTTCATCTTACAACTCATAAAGCATGTCTTTATAACGAGTTCTCCATTGACCGTGTACACAAATGGAGCCAACAATTCTTTTGATCCTTTAGGATTAATTTAAGAGAGATTCGTCAGCTTTAGACAGGCTTCAACTCTCAGAAGATGTATGTGAATACTTGAACTGTATTGACTCAATATAAACCCAGCTTTTATTGCTTTTTTGCTCGACGCAACAGATATTTTGAATTTTTTTTTCATTCCATTGCATGTCGGTCTTAAGTCTAAGATCAAAGTGTATTTTTTCTTAGACTGGAGGAAATGAGCAGTTGGCGATCAGCACCCAGCGAGTATCTCAACATCAATATTGTCGTCCATATTGTAGATGAAATTTTGGACAATATCACAAGTGTGCTTACCTATGTGAACATCACATACGTTTAATTGGGATGTGTTAGCAGGAGCGCTGCTTATGTCACCGTCGTGTTGTTTTTTGGCTCGTTAATCCTATGAAAAGCAGCAACTATGTAGGAGGGCCGTAAACCAATTATGTCTATGGCATAAACATATGGCAGGATCTTAATGGACTTATAGAAGTTGGACTCCAAAGTTTCTGCGTCTTGGATCCCCGGTCTCGGTCGCGAACTCGCGGATATCTCTCTCAGGCGCTTACTGCAAAAGTAGGCAGGCTATTCCATCATCTTAGCAGACAGCATTGCTGGCAAAGGGCCTTGAAAATATTCCTTCTACCCACATCTGACATTAGCTATTAGTCATTGACATTCGTGCTAGCCTGGTAAGTTTGGCCGAGATTCTGGCAATCATTTGCGACCTTGAAATCAATGATAAGATGGAAGTTGTAGAGCTACAGCATCGCCATCTTCTTCAGCATCTACCGTTACCTCGCTACTATTCCGTCGGTAGTTGTTATACTTGAGAGGACGGATAGTCTTTTGAGTTTTGTTCAGTACAGTAGCGTGATGTCATCTAGTAGCTGGACCTACAGTAGCTCGTAGTAGTGATCGATTAATTATTCACCTAATTACTTAACCCATCGTGTGAGAAGCTCCGACTGTTAAATGACCAGATCGAAATCCTTAGGTGTAAAGTTGTTTCGGTGAGCTGCTATTCCCTAATGGAATTTTCTTCTGGATTTGTAACCATAACTGAAAGTAAAACTAAATTTGTTGCTAAATGTTTTTAACATTAAAAAAAACATATTGTATCATATGTACATTTTATATAAAGCTTTTTTTATTGCAATCCCTTCCCGAACCAAAAACAAAAGAAAAATCTCATAGAAAACTAATGTAATAACAAAATAAAGCCGAATCTATAAACAACTACAGTTTTGTCGAAACATGGATTTAAAAAAAACATAGTAGATAACGGGTAGCGGAGCTAGGCTCCCAGTGATGTAGGTTTTATCGAATGCAGTTCTCACAGAGCACGATCCAAAGGTTATTTTATCGTACCGGCAACTTATTAGATAAAAAAAGCAACCAGAACAAAAGTAATCAACCAACATCAGGTTTGATTGTGATGACTGTGTGTAAGCTAACTTGTAAGCTAAAAGCTAGTATGTTATATCGGACACTGAACACATATCGTTAAATTACCGCTTCATTGGCGTTTCTTTTTCCTTCTTATCGGCTCTCATTTTTATGGCTAAAAAGGACATAAGTAGCGATTTTAAGGCATATCATATTGGTTAACATCTCATTCAAGGGTCAGTAGTAGGTCTTCTCCTTCCAGCTTCATGCCGCTGCTAATGTCCAGTGTTTTTACCACACCGGCACGGGGCGACTGGACGACCATTTCCATCTTCATTGCCGATAGTACAACCAGCGGTTGGCCCTTCTCTACGTGATCTCCAACTTTCACCTTAATTTCTGTCAAATGAAGTTAATAAAGGGGAGAAAGAGAGAGGTATGTTAGAAACTGTTTGTATCGCATTTTACCACGCTAATGCTAACCAATAACAGAGCCAGGCATCGGTGCTCCAACTTCATTCTTGTTGCCCTTTGTTGCCTTGGGATGAATATGCAATTCCTTGACAGCTTCCTTGTCGCGAATTAGTACGGAACGCAGCTGACCATTTAGCTCGAAGAATACTTCACGTTCACCGTTAGTGGTAAGATCTTCGGCCATGGCTAGCGTCTTAAAGCCGAGAGTTTTACCTTTCTCGATCGTGACCTCGAATTCTTCGCCCACCTTCGGACCGGTTAGGAAGACGCGAGTGTTTAGCTTATCTACCGGACCGAATGTGTCACGGAAGTTAAGGAAATCGTTCGTAACTTGTGGATAGAGTGCGGCCGACATGACATCACGATCTTTCACATCGGGATGAGATTCCTGAAGCGATTTTTTGAGTGCATCGAAGTCGAGAGGAGCGAGCTGTGCACCAGGGCGTCCCTCTATGCGTGGCATATCCTTAAGCACACGTGATCGCAGTGGTTCCGGGAAACCACCGTGCGGGGTGCCGATAGCTCCTTGCAGGAACTCGACAACGGACTTGGGAAAGGAAAGTTCCTCCGCTCGATCCAGCACTTGTTCGGCTGTCAGGTGGTTCTGTACCATGAACTGGGCCAAGTCACCAACGACCTTAGATGAAGGTGTAACCTTGATTATATCACCCAGCAATAGATTGGCCTCGCGGTATGCCTTTTTGACGTCTTCAAAGAAATCTCCTAATCCCAGTGAGTATGCTTGGAACTGCAGATTCGTGTACTGGCCGCCAGGGATTTCGTTCATGTAAACGTCGGCATTGCCCGATTTCATCGTAGTTGTGCACTCGAAGGGAGCGTATAGTGTACGCGTTTGCTCCCAGTAGGCAGAATATTCACTAATATCAGGCAATCCCAGTCCAGTGTCGAGATTGGTGCCCTGCAGTGACGCAACTACAGCTCCCATGCTGGGCTGCGATGTCATTCCTGACATGGAATCGACCGCGACGTCAACTACATCTGCTCCAGCTTCTGCACATGCTAACATCGAAGCTACACCTGCTCCTGAGGTGTCGTGTGTGTGAATATGAATCGGTACATCTGGATGTTTTTCTCGAATAGCCGATATTAGCAACCTGTAAGAATACAATGAAAATGGTTTGCAGCATAGAAAAGCGTCGGAAGGAAATGATCATTTGATTTTTTTTACCTTGCTGCCTGAGGTTTTAGCAATCCGGCCATGTCTTTGATACAGAGGACGTGTGTTCCTGCCTTTACTAACTCATCTGCCAGGTTGGTGTAGTATTTCAAGTCATACTTTGTTTTTTTCGAATCGCTAACATCTCCTGTGTACGAGATGGCGGCTTCCACCACGCCACCAGCATTTCCGGCTGCTTCCATACCGAGGATTAAATTTGGCAAATAGTTCAACGAGTCAAACACACGGAAAATGTCCATTCCGCATTGTACCTAGAGATGAAAGATAAACTCAAATGAATGTTGTTCAAACACTGAACAGAACGCAGACTTATTTCGGAAGGCTCTACAGCAATATGTTCTAGCCAATACAAAGAACACTCACCGATAGTTCACAGAATTTGTAAACCACATTGTCGGGGTAGTTGGTGTATCCGACGGCGTTCGCACCACGCAATAACATTTGGAACGGAATGTTGGGAATCTGCTTGCGCATTTCTTCCAACCGTTCCCATGGACACTCGTGCAGGAATCTGAGCGCTACGTCAAAGGTGGCACCGCCCCAGTTTTCTAGCGCGTACAAGTTGTTAAATTTGTTCGCCACAAACGGAGAAATCTTTAACAGATCATGTGTTCGTACACGGGTGGCCAAAAGCGATTGATGAGCATCACGGAACGTTGTGTCCATCAGGAGTAGGCTCTTTTGTTTCCGTACCGCCTTAGCGAACCCTTCCGGACCTTGCTCTTGTAGAATTTGTTTGAAACCACGCGGTGGCTCTGTAACTGTTTGTATATAATTAATATATATTCCTGGGTCCCGTGAAATTCGAGATGTTCGTATTCAAGGTGGGAATAGATATTGGAAATTAAGAAAGATGTCTTGATGTGTATACAGTGTGCATATGAGCATTGCAATAGGCAACTTTGATACAATAGGTAATTGTAGTGTAGTATGGCTTTCAGATTTATTTTATCATTATTAATCATTAATTTATCATTATCATTACTTAAGTGCAACCATTCTGCAAATTACAAGTACATCCCCAAAATAAAGCAGTTTTCAATCGTCCGTTAGCAATTAATTCAGAACAAATTAAAAATATAGTTTTTTTTTAAATTATCATACAATGAGCTCTTTAATTTGGAATTTTAGGTTATTATTTACAGCACACAAAAGGACTGTATATCAGATTATCACATGCAGTTGGATTAGTGTTGGACATAATGCGTTTTGTGTTTAGATGCTTTGTTTTTGAGTTATATAATTTTGGTTGTGTAAAATAGTAGAGCGTGTTTCGGTTCGTGTATGTATATGATGTTAACCTCACATTTACGTATGCTGTATTTTATAGAGTGATTGTGTGGTTATCAATTTAGTGTTGTCATGTTAACAGGCAATTAGCATCTTATAAAGCTATTTTTTACATTCAGCAACAGAGTTAGAGGGAGACAATGTACCTTTTCTTGTACCCTCTTCTTCCTCGGCCAGTGCCTCCGGTGAGAGATCTATAAGGATATAGCATATTCAGCCAATTGTGCGTAGTGTAAATTGAAATTTGCGCACGAGTGGCACGGGAAATTAGCAAACGGGGTTTGTGATTAGAAGATGGGATTTGAAAGCAGCACACCCGAACGTCATCATATGGTGGTTGATATTGTGGTTGTCGTCGTCGTTGTCGTCGAATATTGTAAAGGCCGATTATTTGAATTATAATCGAAGTCGTTAATCAACACATAAAGAAAACCAACAGCACACGTACGTTTTTAACAAGAAATATTACAAAAAAGAAGGAAAATATAAATAAAGAAAAACATTTTGTTTAAGCAAATTAGCAAATGATAATATACAAAATAAGTCACACATCACGCACACAAAAATTAACAAATATAAACCGTGATCAGAGTATTGGTGCTAAATGGTTGCAATCATGTTCCACTTACCCAATGGCAGCTGAGGCACGTGTGGCTGCACTTCAGCGGGCTTTAGTTTTGTGGCTAAAGGTGTTGTAGGACCATTTACCAGCACTTCCCCAAGGTAGTTAAGCAGCTTCTGGGCACGATTCTTCGACTTGGCAAATCGGAACAGTTGCGGATGTTCATCGATAAAGTACGTGTCAAGCACGCCGTTGAGGAATTTCTGATTTTCAAGCACATTAAGCAAGAATGGAATGTTTGTTTTAACACCACGGATACGGAACTCGCGCAAAGCACGATTCATCTTCGCTGCGGATGACTGTAAATCGGAGGCGTGCGAAATGACTTTAACCAGCAGTGAATCGTAGTACGGCGAAATGATGGCACCTGCATACGCCGACGCACTGTCCAAACGGATGCCCATACCTTCACCGGAACGAAACACTTCCAAACGACCGGTGTTGGGTTGAAAGTCATTCGCTGGATCTTCCGTCGTTACACGGCACTGAATGGCGTATCCTTGTGGTTTGATGTTTTCCTGTGTGTAACCCAGCTCTGGCAGAGTCATACCCTCAGCAACACGAATTTGTGACTGTACCAGATCAATGCCGGTAATTTCTTCAGTAACGGTGTGTTCCACCTGCAGTCGGGCGTTCACTTCAATGAAGTAAAAGTTGCCCGATTCATCACACAGAAATTCAACCGTACCGGCATTTTCATAACCCACGTGGCGCGCTAAACGTACCGCATATTCGGTCATTTTGTCTCGTACCTCAATCGAAAGCCGCGGTGCTGGGGCAATTTCAACAACCTTCTGGTGGCGTCGTTGCACGGAACAATCACGCTCATATAAATGGACAACATTACCTGCTTTGTCACCGAGTAACTGTACCTCGATGTGACGCGGTCGCTCAATGAACTTTTCGATGAACATTGCTCCGTTGCCGAACGCGGCCTTTGCCTCCGAGCTGGCTCGCATAAAATTGTCTTCAACTTCATCCATTTTACGTACGACGCGCATACCACGACCACCTCCACCGTATGCTGCTTTGAAAATGACGGGCAGACCATGTTTGCGGCAAAACTCCACTGCCTCCTCTTTGGTAGTCACCGGCCCGTCAGTACCCGGTACAATAGGAACTCCCGCTTCAATCGCAGCTTTACGCGCGGCCACCTTGTCTCCCATTTGTTGTACTACTTTGGGCGATGGGCCAATGAATCGTAATCCTGCATCAATTACGGCTTGTGCAAAGTCAGATCGTTCTGATAAGAATCCGTAACTGAAAGAAACAAACACAACAACAAACCATGAGCTGAAATGTTCCGTATTGGGTGTAAGAATCATTGAATATAAATACCCGGGATGTACGGCATCGACATCGTTTTCCTTGCAGACTCGAATAATTTCCGGAATGCTCAGGTATGCTTCAACTGGGGCCAGCCCTTTTCCCACCATGTACGATTCGTCCGCCTTCTGACGGTGCATGTGCATTTTGTCCTGTTCGGAGTACACGGCAACAGAACGGATTCCCAGCTCTGTACAAGCACGAAACACTCGAATAGCAATTTCACCACGATTCGCAACCAGTACGGATCGTATGGGTTTGTACTCGACCTGGCTTGCAAAGCCATTTCTGCTTATGGCCCACAACCGGGCACGGTTCGATCGGCGTAGTCCTGCTACAGCGAGTTGAGCACTGAACAGCTGCATCTTGACTGTATGTTTACGGCTAATCGATCTGATGACGATGGACGGTGGTTTTCAAATCACTATACCACTGAAAAAAGAAGATAAAAAGAAAATGGCATGATAAGTGTTTTATTAGCAATTGCATACGCCTTCTACGATGGTTTGTCATGCATGGAATGCACGATCATGTTCGGAAGATTAAACCGATTATTTTGAAATCATTAGTGATACGACGGTTGCATGCTTGAGCATTATGTCGTAGTCACCATATATTAAACATGTTCAAAAATTCTGGCACCTTTAGATTTATTTGTACCAATATTACGAAATGAAATGTACGGATTACAAAAAGCGACTAAGAGGTTCGAATTTTCAAGTGATTCTTCATCTGGTGGTCGGTTCACCAATCAGTAGTCAAAATATACCAGTTAACTCCATATAGCTCCATCAGTATATTCACAACAGTTCGTATCGTGGCTGTTTCGTACCGAATGCTATATCCCTGAATAAAAAAAAATCGTACATTTCGTATCCACCGGGTATGGCAGCAGAAACATGTACAATATTCTCTGACTACTGAAAGATCCAATGAGTAGAAACCTTGTTCCGGCCTTCGGAACGTAGATGGCCGCTTCCTTCCGTGCTGACCGGAAAGTTTATGGAACTGTCCAAAAGGTCAAGAAACATTCCACCAAAATGGATATCTACATGTTGAAGCTTCAGTTTAAGTTAAATTTGTCGAAGAACCAGAAAAGCTGCCCAAAAAACTTTTTGGATGAAGATTCTTATCAAAGAGATTTTCCTGTAAAGCTGTACGTAATACTGCCTCAAAAAGAGTTTTTTTTATTGAAGTGATAAAAGTTACAAAAGAATGAAACACTCTTTTATAACTTTTATCAACTTAATAAAAAAACTGTTTTATGAGGCTATAACCAAAGTGCTGGAACATGCCGCAACGAGGCGTGGCAAGGTGTAGTATTTTTTAAAGTTCTCGGCAAATTCAACAAATGCAACAAATTCAAGAGTTCCAGGCCTATCATTCTGTATCATCTTTCTGTGGCCCATAGCTAGATAGTAAAAGTCCTGGGTACGGGGTATTGGTCCGGATGGGATTTTGTCCCATCACAGCAGGAGCCGTGTGAAGATCGGCGCTGCTATCAAATACCATCGGGCCTCTCCTCAGAAAAACAATTTTGTGTGTTTAAATTTCTTTGCCCGTTTTTATGAATGATTCTAAAAGGCGTTTCTTTTATGCTTATGCGAAAAGGTCCATTTTCAAAAAAAAAAAAAACAATTCACTTTCATTCGTTCCGACGTTATTCATTCATAAAAATATACAAAACAAAGATAACCGTAAGTAGCGCAATTGTTTGGCGTAAATAAAATCCGCGAATGGACCGAACAGTTTGAATCGATATTTGATCGCAGACCGGGTTTATTGTTAAGCGGTGTATTATCTATTCCTATAGATTAGGCGCCGGTCTTGTGGTGGAGTTATAGCGATTAAGTCTTTCACACAACAGGATCGGTACCAAACTCAATCCGCATTTTTCTCCCGTGAGTAGAATTTACTTTTATAGTTACGGGTAAATAATGAAAAAACAAAGAAACTCAGAATTGGTATACCAAGTTTTCCGAGAAGAAAAGTATGTAAAACATGTAATTCCATGAAGAAGAAAAGTATGTAAAAACTTCTTTTTACATTGATTGAAACCAAGTGGAATGAAGAGAGATGAGTTATACATGTGCAAAATACGCTAGTAATAGCTAACTATTCGCTCCAAAGTTCCAAAGTGCAAATTTTATTTGTTTTGGTGTTTGTGTTGTTGATAACCTTGCGCGATTACCTAGACCATCAATACGGCCGCTGCTTTTAAAAACAATGTTGCTATATTGTATGATGCTAGCTGCGTATATGAAAATAGCAAGCCTAATTCTGATGAACATACACAACCTTAAAACATATTAAAGGTTGTTAAACTTTACGCAATACTCAATTAGTATTGTTTCTTAACGATCGATCAGTTGGTATGAAAAAGTACAGCTTTTGGGGTTGGTATGAAAAAGTACAACTATAGGTAAAAGTTGCATAAATTATTAACACCATGTTAAAAGTTAGAAGTGTAGTAACAATTTTACAGCATTGTGGTTCAAACGATGATCACTTTAGCTTTTTTCTCCACTAAACAGCTGATCACCACACACGGCAGTGGTACTTTGGTCATTAGAAACACAGTACTACATGACTGTAACTAGGCACTTTTTTCACTCAAGCAACAAACATCGCTGCCCTGTGCTGCCAACCACACACGATAAACTGGACATTTAAAAAAAAATGCTGCAAGATTATGTCCGTGGTTAACACCGCTATTATCATCACAAGCACGCTGTATCATTGATCTGGGTTCCGAGTCTACGATTGGTGATAACGATTGTGGACCGTGATACACTTTCATGAATAAATAGCATTAATGCCTTGAAAATATCAGTGGAAATTGATTAGTTATGATTAAACACGGCGGTCAATTCGCGGCTGCGACCAACAGGCTACAAGGAGGCAACTAGACAGCAACAGCGGCAACCGCGTATTGACTGAACTGTAGAAAAATAGGTTGAAATCCGAATAGAAAAAAAAACAGTTACGGATTTCAATCGTTATCAATAACTGACACCCAATGGAGGCTACTAGACACATCGGTATTCTCATCTATGAGTGGCTGGGAAAGTAAGGCGGTACATATTACGATTCTTTTCGACTCATGAGGCCATGTTGCTTGCACGTTACTGTGCTGCTACCCACCGAAGGCACATAACCTTCATTCGTCCGATGAAACTCGTGATAGCTTAAAATTTTATTGGTGTTTTATTACATTCCATTTTGTGTTGTAAAGACAGTCCACAGTAGTACCACGTCCATGCTTCCTTTGATTAGATTGAATTTGTTAGAATCGAAGTGTCACGTTTTTTATGTTTCTACAAATTATAGCTATGCCTGCAATTTTTGCTACTGCCAGCATAATCTGATCGACACACGCTGAATATAGGCATTTGATTAACCTTTTAAAAACTTTAGTTCCTTCCATAGAATGAGACTTCTGACAACAGCACCGTTTGGAACATTTTCATTAGTTTAATTTTCTTCAATATTTACTACGACCCGATCAACAGTAGGTAGGAATTTCTTGCACGTGACAATGTTGAGGCATTTCTTCGACTAAATTACTTTTCCAAATATTCCATATATTATATGTCACCACTTTCTACGTATTAACTTCTCAAGTTCACGATTAGCTCGACAATGTTATCTGCACAGCACACGCATCACAACTCACATCACCGGGAATAGTAAAACCTGTTGTTAGTCCCGTACTTCCACTGCGCGACGTGGACGTTGAACTCTACACATGAATGGCGCCGACGATGGTGGTTGTAGTGGCAGTGGTGTAAATCTTAAAAAACAACCCTTTTATTTGACAACCTTTTGATCGAAGGTCATCTCCTCCATTAGCAAAACCCTTTAGTGCAGAGAAATAAACAAAACTAAACGCATACACCAAAACCTGAATAATTACTGAGCCGCGATTTTCTAAAAACGAGTGCTTGTTTTGCAGTTTCGTACTATGTGTCGATTGAACGTACTCTACGCGTCTCTATACCGAGCGGTTTTATCAGGGTAAATGTTTACATGCATCAGATAGAAACGCATAACGCGCCACGGAGGGAGATGGACAAAATTATTGTAACCCCTCTCTGTGTGCGACATTGAAATGCAGAAGAATTGAGGTCAACTGGTTTCTTTTGCTGCCTGTTAGACGCCACCTGCATTCAACTTAATGAGCCAGCAGCAGCACCAGAGCGTTACGGCAGTTCCACACGTCTCTTGGGGGGGAGGATATTTTGTGATGAAGCACAGACAAATCTGGTCGCGGCGTGCGATGCGAAACCATCTGACTGTCGTGCGATTTCCACTGCACTCATCGGCGAACACTAACACAACCAGCAGTAGTTTTTCTCCCGACCGTATCTTACAAGACATAGCGCGATGCTAGTTCGATCGGGCAATCCCCGGTCCCAAATTAAGACGATTGCGTGTTACGCAATACGTTGAAGAACCGTTCCGACCGAATTGATAATCGATTCCGAGGGGGAAAACGTCCCAAAAGCAACAAGTCACCGCACACTGAGATGCGTAAGTCGATGAACCTGACAAAGTAGTTGGGACCGCGTTATACCGGCATGCCAAGCAGCTGTTGACATTGTTTTGTGCACTAAAAACATAACAGTTCACAGTGGGGTTTGCCCAACAGTTGCAGTTGAACGATTTTGCACGAAATATTCACAAAAAGAGGCTTTCAACACATTTTTCATTCCAATAATTTACCATAAGGAAAGGACGTGGCGCCGCTGAACAGTCCGACGAGGCACAGAACCGATGTTTATCTCTTTGCTTCCAGCAAATCCGTATACCGAATCCACCGTCACTGTCCTACGAACTGAATGTTAAACACGACGCAGCGGCTCCATATGTTCGCGAGGCAGCTGCCCAAGGAGCAACTTTTACCCCGTAACTACCAGTTTCACTGCCTTCCTCACCAGCTGACTCCACATACTGAGCAGATCTCTGTAACCCAGTGGAGAAAATTGTAACAACCCATACCACAAAATAGAGTCAATTAAGGTGCTTCTTTGGGACGGTTATATGAACTGCCCTGCTTTTCACTACTACAAGCGCATTGCTCTAGACGTGCTTTGGGATGGATTGAAAAGCGACCCGGAAGAAAATGTTGGTTTAATGCGTAACTGATCACACATTTTATTGAAAATTTTCGACATGATTGCTCTTATCTCGCGATCTTAATATTTTCATCTCATATACCCTTAAATTATGCTGGATACTGCAAAACTGAATTGATGACCGGTTCGGCGCAAACTGATGAATTATGAACTCATGATGAACAACAGCACAATGATGAACTGATGACTATGCTTCTCGTTTCACTGATAATGAATGATGACTATTGTCACCATTCTGTACCACGAGTCACTTGTCAATCCTCTCAGATTTTTTTATGCAAAGGATAACTTTGCATTTGGTGTATCAATCCAACGCTTACAAGATCCAATTATTTGCTGTTTAATCAAAAGATTAAGAAACCTTCAAACATACTAGCTAAAATTCTTGTTTATCGCCACAACAAGCTTTTGCCGTTTCTGGCTTTCTATGACTTAAATAAAAATAGGAGATAAATAACGGGTTATTTACCCTTAGCTGGATAGTAAGTCTTACGCACGGGGGATTGGTCCGATTTTTGGTCCGGTCCGTTCGTGTTAAGACCGGCGCCGCTACCAGCATGCCATCGGGCCGACCCGTGATCACTATGATGGATCGTTTATAATTATAAGGTTGCCTCCACACGGACCGCGGCCACCGCGGTACCGCGGCCGCCGCGTATAACTTTGGTTGTTAATTTTGAACTTCGGCACGACTCGGCTCAGCTCGGTTTGGGTCGGCTTTCAAATCTTCCGCGGCAGGTTGTCAAATCTCCGCGCCTAACTGTCAAACAGGCGCTCCGCGGAAGGCGTTGCCGCGGAAACGCAGCTTTGTTGAACATCGACAAATCTGCGGCACTGCAGGCACCGCGGTAGATTTGACAGTCGAGCGCGGCGAGCTGGTATACAAATTCTCTTTCGACAACGACAGTCATACGCGGCCGCCGCGGTATCGCGGCGACCGCGGTCCGTGTGGAGGCGACCTAATAGCACTCACTTAGTGTGATCCATCCGGGAATAATTTTGTAGCACATAACATCACTTCAGCAAGATAACACTGTGAATGTACATAAAATAGAAAAAAATGTTGCATAGCGTGTTTCTATTCATATTCGAAACCCGCTGTGGTGGAAGCAAAGCCGTTGTCACCGAAAGGATCACGAGAGAATAAGAGCCAGGCACCCGCATGGTCCCTTTCTCGTTCCTTCCTCCTTACTTTCACACTCCCTTGATGGGTCGAACAATCCTGCTATTCGGCTCGCTGTTTGGCCCAAACATGGTCAATCTTTCGCTACGTGCCAACTTCGGCAACTTTGCTCCCTGGGTGATTTCGTTGCGTGCGTGTAATATGTACAGTTGTGTGTGTGTGTCGGGTCTGAGTCACTAATAGCAGGGGTGCCCAACTCTAGCTCTAGCTAGGTGGTGAGTAATTTTTACACTAAGATGCACAACTTCATATTTTTATGCTTTCATTCATGTGGCTCACAAGACTAACTATGTGCGTATTTGAGTTTTTTTTTATTTATTCAAGACTTTTACTTTGGAAGACCACGGGTATGATTCTTACTTGAGCGATGATTTGGAAAAGTTTGTTTCGAAAATATTTTGAGGAAATCCAAACGCATGCAAGGCAAATGTCACATTCACAAGAAACACCTTTACGAAGGTGTATGGTGACCATTTCTAGCTCAACTAAAACCAACGACCAACACGTTGCAATTGGTATGATTTGGCGGTATGCCATTAATTCACGAACACGATATACGAGTATTACTGTACGAAGCATGTTTCTTAAATTGGTTATTCCAGCGACAAACACAAATTCACAGTAACTAACAGTTTTTTTTTGTTTATGGAGTTCGTTTTAGCATGAAATATTTTGTCTATCTAATATTGGTTTACTAGTCCTATGTTTACTGATGTGAATGAAGTCGGAAGCAGAGTCTATTAAAGCGTCTAATAGTCTAATAAAATACTGCGAAATACATGGAGGTTTTGCAGATATTTTGGCTGTGTATAAATGTTATCATAAAGCAGGCGCTTCCCTTATCAACACGCCACGACTAAGACAGTGAGCTCATTAGAAATGCCAAATTTAATTCTGTTTAAGGATTTTAATTTTATTTATTTTAGTTCTTATACTCACTTTTCAAGATTCTATAAATTTCAAATAAACAACGAGGGGGGGGGGGGAGGTTTGCTGCGGCCTTCATTTCATGATTTAAATCGTGAGTTATTTCGCGATTTAATTCTGTACGGCGACATTTCACTCACGCTTTAAATGGTAAATTTAAATAAGGTCTAAAAAGATTTCACGTGTTCATCCGGTACATCCGGTGCCATTCAAATTATATGATCACCCTTCCCCTGGCCTGGCCTGGCGAGTATAAATCGTCGAGTATCTACTTAGAACATAGCATATACTAATGGGAAAAATTATTGATCTGTTGCTGTGTTGAAAATTGATAGAAAAAGACAGTAGCAACCTGATCTTACTAATATATTTTTACTTAAGCTTGACTTTAAAGCTTCATGAAAAAAGACAAGTTTCGAACGATGATTGATAAGTATTATGGATAAATGCTGAAAAGAACCCAGAGATCACATAGCCTTAGATTCTGCTGCATTTTACGGTGATGTCTGCTATCGCGGCGTTCTGAGCTGTGGTGGCCAGAGCAAGCCTACTATCGTCAGACCTATCGGGAGAATAGTAAAGTCTTTGACATGTAAAACTTTTTTACTCCGCTCGTCTTCAGTTTGAACAAAACCTCAACTTCAGTCACCTTAGTACTTCCGTAGTGGCCATTACACATTAACTGAAAAGGCTTTCAAGCTTTGGGCTGTTCATAATAGGATAACTACGAAACGAAAAGTATGTAAAATCTCTGAAAATTTTCCATGTTTTATGTTAGTAGATCCTCATACAAGTGTTAAATTTCGCCAAAAAATGTTAAAATCACATTCGTTTTTATAACATATTACAAATTATCCATTCATATTTTAATTCCATCTGTTATTTCCTTGTATATAACTTTTTTTTGCTAACCTTTATAACCTTGACCTATTGTTTATAAGCTTGGCTCGCAATCGCCCCTGACCTGCCTTGTCTAATGGTCTAAAGCTGTGGTACCTCTAACTTAAGAACTCTAAGCTGAATAGTCAATTCTACATATGAGATGCATAGTCACGTCAAGATTATAACAGAGACCTGACGTTTTATTACAATTTGTTTCACTAAACTTTACATTAACATTATTCAACTTAAAAACTGTACATATGAACAAATGCTAAACAGTCAATTAGGAATAGTTTAGCGGATAATTGTTGAATTGCAGAACTGTACTAATGAAAATTAATTGTCCAACTGTAACTGATTAATAATACCCAAATAAAAGGAAACGTTAGATTGTGTTAGACGCTCAAGTAGTATGAGTAAGAACGAATAAAGAAAATATATTGGTATTAGCAGAGAAAATTTCCCAGCATCATAACCTGAAGGGGTTGTTTTTCGGACCATTCAAATCGGGGTATGCTCAATGTCAATGGAGTGTTATTACAGATTCAATGACCTAGGCAAAAACAAATTCACACGCCATACTGCTTGCAATGTGAATTGTAAATCAAATATGTTTCGTCTAATTTTTACAACCATTTGATGCCGCTTTTCAAAATATGGCAGAAATATAAAAAGAATGGAATCAAATTTGGTCTCTTTTTACAACTAATTTTAAGTCTTCCTATATTCTTCAAACAATGATTGTACGCTCCATAACCAATGTGGTCCTTGTTCTTCTGCTACGTATCAACGAGTTTGTGCAAATAAAGCTTTTGACATCCCATAGGTAAAGCCCCATGAAATCTCAACTGGCTGGTAATAGTTAGAAGATATTGATTCTAATGATTTTGCGCAGTGATAAACGGATTTAACGGGTTGAAGACTTTGCTGTATTCATTTTCATTTGCTATCAAGTTCTGGTACATTTTATGGCACCATGAAGATCGTGTGCTACGATCGTGGTAAGAAAAAAAGGCTATACCGTTGCAAACCCCAACGACGGTAGACAGGAAGAGGGCACAATAAAACGCGATAATAAGAGTAAATGAGTGGGCTCAGATGGGAAGAAGAAGAGGAAGAATAGCTGCTGCCCTGATCTACTGCTTCCAAGAGCAGTCAGCCACCCGTGGAAGATAGGGAAGGAGCAGATCGTCGAAAAACGGCGTGTAAAATGAATGAAACAAAAAAAAAACAAAACATACGCATAAAAGCTACGCAAAATGTTGGCTTAATGAAGAAAAGAATGAGATACAGTGAAGAAACAAAGAAAAAAAACGTGGCAACTAAAAGGCCTCCAAAACAGTTGAACGTAGCTCATTTCATTGGCAGCCCGTTTATCGCAACGATAGCACGTGCTTCGCTGGACGCTGGAGCTGCCCATTTGCTGTTTGGTGTGAGCCTTTTGGCCAGGTGCTTCGTTTCTGAAGATTGTCGTCGAGTACGGTATGCTAAACGGTTTTTGCTTGGATATTTACAAGAGTGATGATGCCAAACCCGGAAAACTCATATGTGCCCAGCTTGGAGTGATCCGAAACCGAGTGATCAACAGCGGTTGCGTTTAACGATCATCAAACGGACCAAGAGTGTTTGAACTGCTGTGTACACTAAATTAACAAAATGTACAAAATCCAGTTAGCCAAGTGAGTATATGAAGAAGGTGTATCTATATTGAAAACAATTGTAGGTAACGATGTTGAAGTTGACTGTTTTTTGTGTGTATAATCAAATCAGTTTTTCGCAATAAGAAAGTGGAAGTCTTGCGTTTTTTTGTTGTTGTGAAACTGTGAAGTTTATTAGTTGAAAAATATTTGTATCTTGGAACTCGAAGTACATTCCAATCGAGTTTCGTTGCACTCCGTTGATCACAATACGCGGCACAAGCGTAAAGATACTGAAAGATCATTGACTGGCCATGTACTTGGACACACAGGACTCAAGAATGTTCTGTGCTGTACACATATTAGTGATATTTTATAGCTTATGCTACAGAATTGTTTATGCTTTTCACCTCTTCCTGCTTTGCCAGTTACTCCAGTCCGGTGCAGACCAGCTGTGTGGACAGCATCACGACCATTTGCATATCCGTTGCGTTATTATCTTAAACTGTCGTACGGGCGATATGAGGTTGCCAATCAAGATTACACGCTTTGTGCGCGTATGAGGCGAGTAGTAAAGTACAGAAACAAGAATAAATAAAGAATAAATATTTACAAAATGTCAGAACTTCAGCGCTTTACTACACGGCGCCATGGTTTTTGATGCTGTGGGGATGAAAACGCAGTTACAGTATCCGAGTGATGTTATGCGCGTTTTGGCAAAGAAAATGCACTATTGAGGTGTGCGCGTCATCAATTCCGTATTTTCGGGCCAGAGATGTTAATAAGCGATGTAATCAAAATGATTTATTTGCTTATTTTGTGAGCATGGTATATATTTGATGTAAATATTGAACACTGTTACCATTTAACATCTGCTTTTCCCCATGTTTTGCATCTTCGTTATATCTTTAATGTAGTTTGCACTCACATTGGCACTTTAGTAATTCAAATATGAGAGATATCTTCGCACAAGCTGTGTACGAAAAGTGCAATCGATGTTTATTTGTTCAGATAGGCAAAACAAGTTTAAACCTATTAATATTAGATTATCATGTAAATGATAATATTGAAACAACATTGCAAGGTCTTAATACATTTTCTTTGAAGATAAAATAATAAAAAATGTTAACCATATTGTGTATTTGCAGCCTTCGGTTGTTATTGGTGCCCATTTTCCTTATGAGTCAAGTGCAACAGATTGCGGGACAATTTAAGATTGTTAATCTCAACACAGCCAACCTGACCTCCTCCTCATCGAACAGAACCACCGGTAGTGTAAACTTTGTTCAGATAAAACCAATCGTGATAGCAAACAGCTCCACATTCACCGAACTTCCCGCAAAATCAGCGAACGAAGCATCTAGAGCACTTCAACAGGACAAATTTCCAGCAATGATGGTAGAAAACAAATTCATAAAACTATCCATCGTCAACTCCACGACCTTCGACAACAAAACGCGTGAACGAAAGATTCAACAAGCGGTCGCGAATGCGCGCCAAAACGAACTACCAACCGAGATCTGGGTTAAAACTCATCGACCGTTGACAGACACAAAATTTGCTTCCGTCGTTGGTTACGCCAAGAAAAGTAAAATACGCTCTATGATGCAAACGGAACTAGATGATCCACCGAAAAAATCGACAGCAACATCTTCTAAGTCGGGACGGAATAAGTATCGAAATTTCAAATCACGCTGCCGTTGCGAACGCATATGGAACTGTGTCAGGATACAGATATCAGTGGCGCGCTGTGCGCCTGATTTTTTTATGTGCTGTTTTTGAAAGGGATCCCTTGCCACGCGGAACCAATAAATAGATCAATAAGAAAGCATGTTGCTCTGTAACTGCTGTATCACACACTGGAGGATTTTTTATTGTTAGCAGCAAAACATTTGCATACATTTCTATTGCATTATTTCATTTTATTAGTGCTTTTGAAGCAAGTGCAGTACTAGACATAAGGATACGATTTTGACTGTAGAACTAGACAGCACAGTAACTGCATATTACATTTTATGAATATTTGTCAAATACAATTCAAATGCTTAAAACGCAATGAGCTGACTTAACCGATTTGGCGAATATCTGCAAAGGTTCCTAATCATACTTCATTTTTCCTCTGTGACAATACAATAAGCCAAATGGTAGTAAATATTATTCTATAAAGATATTTTCGCAATAGTTAACTATAACTGTTTTTAATATCAAATTTTAAAGTAACAACTAATGTTAATGTATAAGGCCGACTCCACGCGTACCGCTGTCCGTGTGGAGGCGACTCAACATTTACTGAACCAATATCACCAATTGACATGTATTGCAGAATTTTAATGTTACTGTTAATGTTATTGGTCAAATAAGAAGAAAAGAGCAATGCAATTGTTGGAGTACTGCGGTGTTGAATACCATGTTCAAGAAATTGACCAATACAAGATCGGCTTATCCCATTTATGGAAGAGATCTAAGATCTAAGAGATCTGAAATCTAATAGAGTCATTTCCCGAGTTACTCGAATTCGAGAAAATTTCACCTATCGTGCACCGCCGTACAGATCACCGCCAAAATCATTGCGTCTGGTGCAAATTCTGTCTCTAGTGCAAGAACTGCTGCTACTATCTTCCACCATATCAAGGCAATGAAACAACTGAAACTTAACAACTCGATCGACTGGTGACAGAAGGACTCGACGAGGCTTACCACTATCATCCATCGCCGTATATCGTGAAAATCGTATTCGCGTGCACCACTTTTTAGACGACAATAGATAAAACCATATATTGAACCGGACTGTGGGACATCATGCAGCCATAGGAAGCTAGTGCGATGTTTCAGAGTCGGACATGCTGTCGAAATCGTTCGAGCCATTCCGGATACTGAGACAAACGGACGGATTGCTGTTTAACATTGCAAAGGAAGATGGTAATTTTCCACCCTTTCTCTCCAATTGCTTGGTTGACATCGGATTGAATGACATCTACTTCATTCGACGTACATCCGCAGTAGTATAAGGCCATATAAAAACTCGAGGCTATTTGATTAGGACACAGAATAGAATGAATACTTAGTCGATTAGTTGTTTGGCTTCTAGCCGGAGCCCCGTAGGCGGAGTCCTGAAGGATACCAAGGTTGGGGAAGGATACTCCTGCCCTACCAGCAGGTACCAGGAGATCAGTGTAACGCCATTGTAACCTGTTCAGTAAGCGACAAAAAGCTGTGCATCCAAAGTTGCTCAAATTACAAAGGAAGTTTGTTACGAATTGGAATGTTGCTACTGATGAGTAATGCTCACGCAAGTAAAACTCTTTACACAGTCCGGCGTCCGTTTTACTCCACGTTCAAAGCTCAACTGATTTATTTCACGTATTTACAAATTTGACAATTCGCTGGCAGTGTTGCCAGAAAAACAGAAAGTTGTTATTTACATTCAACACTCCTCCTAAATAACTACTGTTCAAAACACATAGTTAATTCGAGCACATTTGAATTTGCTTCAAAAACTTCCCTATCTGAGGCGCAGATAACGGCTTTGTCAATGCATCTGCTATCATTTCGCTCGACTGACAATATATCAGCTCCACAGTTCTCTGCTCGCATAATTCACGTATGAAGTTCCTTTTCGTATCGATATGCTTCACTCGCCCACTCGATCTCTCTGCAGTAGCAAAGCATATACAACCTTGATTGTCTTCGTACAACACAATTGGCATGGTCTGTGGTTCGTCGAAGTCTTCTAGCAATCGCCGCAACCATAGCACCTCCTGACACGCCAACGTTAATGCATTGTACTCTGCTTCCAGTGACGATAATGCAACACTCGCTTGCGCTTTGCTGGTCCAGCAAATTGGTCCACCACCAAACAAGAAAACAAAACCACTCGTAGATTTTCGTGTTTTCACATCGCCTGCCCAGTCAGCGTCAGAGTATCCTCTTAAAGTCCAATCATTGCCGGATCCGAACTTCAACCTAAAGTCCTTTGTTCCTTTAAGGTATCTCAGGATTCTCTTTCCAGCTGTCCAATCACTTTCGTTGGGATTTTCCATTTTCCTTCCTAATAGCCCAACACTAAGCGATATGTCAGGTCTTGCATTTACTGCTAGATACAACAACGCTCCTACCAAACTGCGGTACAGTGTCTTGTCTTCAAACATTTTACTGTCATCGTTAACCAGTGAATAGCCGGGGTCCATTGGAGTCTTAGCAGGATGCGCATCTTTCATTCCGAACCTCTTAATTAGATCTTCTATATAACCTGTCAGTCGCATAGTATACACTCCGTCTTCCTTATGAATCTCGTAACCCAGGAAATGTCGAACGGGACCAAGCGAAGTTATGTTGAGTCGATCTCTTAAGTCAGCAAAAATTCGATCAATTGTTGCTTCTTCTGCACATCCCATCAGTAAATCGTCTACGTAATGTTGTTTGTCGAGTAACTGGAGCGAATACTTCCGTATAATCAATGCCAAACTTCTGCGTGTAGCCCTGAGCTACAATTCGTGCCTTGTGTCGCACTATCTTGCCCGTCTCATCCCTTTTCAGTTTGAAAACCCATTTCGCTCCTATGGGCTTCACTCCGACGGGTAAGTTTACAAGCTTCCATGTTTGGTTCTGTCCATGGGCTTTCATTTCTTCAATCATAGCTTCTTTCCAAACAGGGATTTTCATCGCTTCATGATAACTTGATGGCTCTTCGTCATGAGTGACCTTGCCCACAACAAAGTCCTCATTGTTAGGAATGCAAACCCTGCATATTCAATTATGACGTGTGATAGACACGATGTGCGAAGACTCTACTGTAAACCATTTATATTGTATTGGCAACACTGAAATATATTCATTCCGAAGTATACATCGAAAGCGGCAACACACGGTTTTCTTTATATCACTGCATAACCTTTAGGTTATGGGCCCAGAGTATTAGAAAATGGAAGACGAAAAATACGACAAATTTCTGTTACCGCTGTTTGACGGCTCCAACTATAATGCATGGAAGTTTCGCATGCGTGTTGTGTTAGAGGAGCGTGATTTATTTGGATGTATCCAGTCGGAAGTGGCTGATGTCGCGGAACTTTGTGATAATGAAGGTGATACAACGGCTAAGAAAGCCGAAAAGGCTTTGGCGCGTGAAAAAAGGTTCAAGATGGACAAAAGGTGCAAAAGTTTGTTGGTGTCTAGAATACATGATTCTCAGTTGGAATACGTGCAGGATAAAGCAACACCAAAGGCTATTTGGGACGCCTTGATTGTTATCTTTGAACGGAAAAGTATCGCGAACCGTATGTATTTGAAGCGACAACTGGTGGCACTAAAGCACGAGTGCGGAAATCTTCAGGATCATTTCCTAAAGTATGACCGATTAGTGCGTGAGTATCGTGCGACAGGCGCAGTGATGGATGATTTGGAAGTGGTGTGTAGTTTGTTACTCACTTTAGGACCCAAATTTTCCACGGTAATCACTGCGATAGAAACCATGGCCGCAGAAAATCTTACCATAGATTTTGCAAAATGTCGTCTTTTGGACGAAGAAATTAAGCTGAAAGGCTTAAGTGTGGAACCAACGGTTCAAAGTGAATCATCGGTATTCATGAGTGCTAAGAAACCGATGAAAAAGAAGAAAACTCTAAAGTGTTACGGATGTCATCAAGAAGGACACAAGATATCCGAGTGCCCTAAAAGGAAGCCCAAAGCAAATCTAACAAAAGCAGAAAGTGTCTCTTTTGTGAGTTGTGTTAGTTCTATCGAAACAAACAAAGTGCAGTGGTTCGTGGACTCGGGGTGTTCTGATCATCTGGTGAAAGACAAAGAATTGTTTGAAACGCTAACTCTTTTAGCAATTCCTGTGAAAATTGCTGTAGCCAAAGATGGTGAATCTATCGAAGCTCGGCATATAGGAACAATACGGGTTTGTTCTGTGGTCAAAGGTGTTCAAATTCCGTGTACCATACACAATGTTCTTTATGTCCCTACTTTGCGTTTCAATTTGTTTTCCGTGTTAAAAGTAGAACAAAAAGGAATGAAAGTGATATTCGAAGATGGAAAGGTGTATGTGTGGGATAACAAAAGACTCGTTGCAACAGGATCGCGTTATGGAAATCTTTACGCTTTAGATGTGTTTAGTGATAAACGTATCGAGAACAATTCTTTGGTGGCTCATGGTCGAATCCAGAAAAATCTAGATTTGTGGCATCGTAGATTCGGTCATCTAAATAGTAGACAACTTGAGCAGTTGGTAAGAAACCGTTTAGTGAAAGGATTTGATTTCGAAAACTTTGATAAAAAGGACAAAAACGTTACGGTATGTGAAACGTGCATTATCGGTAAGCAAACGCGACAGCCTTTTACAACATTTGGAGGAAAACGTTCTTCGAGAGTGTTGGAGCTAATCCATTCGGACGTGTGTGGTCCAATCACGCCTACTGGTCGTAAAGGCGAGCGATATTTTTTAACGTTTACAGACGATTATAGCCATTTTGTTATGATATATATCATGAAAAACAAAAGTGAGGTTTTCGAGAATTTCAAACAGTATGAGGCTAAGGTAACGGCTAAATTCTCATCAAAAATATCACGTTTGAGGTGCGATAATGGTGGAGAATTCAAAAATCATGCTATGGAACAGTTTTGTCGTGAGAAAGGAATCGAAATACAATATACAACGCCGTATACTCCTGAGCAGAACGGCACTAGTGAGAGGATAAATCGGACACTAGTTGAACGAGCAAGATCAATGTTAGAAGGTGCAAAGATTGATAAACAATTTTGGGTGCAAGCTATACAGACAGCCGGGTATGTGGTTAATCGATGCCCGACACGAGCGAACGACAATGATAAAACTCCAGCCGAAATATGGGAAAACATCAAGCCTGATGTATCTAAGTTGCGTGTTTTTGGATGTTCGGTGTTTGTACACATACCGAAGGAAAATCGTAAAAAGATGGATGCAAAGGCATGGAAAGGTACATTCGTCGGATATGCACCTACTGGCTACAGAGTATGGAACCCCAAAACGAGAACAATCATTACTTCGCGAGATGTTGATTTCTTCGAAATGGAGTCGCTATCAGACAACGAAAGAGGTGAGATTTCTGTGCGATATAACGAATCAGATATTATCGTTTTAGAGAAGGAGCAGACGGAACAAACAAGAGGAGATAACGGTCAAAACATAGATGATGTTATCGATCAGGAGAGCACTGCAAGCGAGGAACAATATGATACTGGTGAAGATGAGGTTAGTGAAGATACACCAAATACCAGACCAGTTCGCGAACGTACTGCCCCTGTATGGCATAAAGACTATGAGATAAATGCCAATTTTGCGTTGAATGCTCTGTCCTACGTAGAGAATACACCCAAATCGTTATCTGAGGTAAAGAAACGAGATGATTGGAAGTTGTGGCAACAAGCTTTACAAGATGAAATCAATTCTTTGGAAAAGAATAAGACTTGGACGCTAACAAAATTACCAGAAGGACGAAATCTTATATCGTGCAAATGGGTTTTTAAAGTGAAGCCTGGTGACGATGGACAGCAATCCAAATATAAAGCTCGTTTGGTTGCTAGAGGTTTCAGTCAAAAGCAAGGATTTGACTACACAGACACTTATTCACCAGTGGCACATCTAGACACCATTCGAATGGTTTTGGTTTTGGCAAATCGTAAAAACATGTATGTAGGTCAAATGGATGTAAAAACAGCATTTTTAAATGGCGAGTTAACAGAGGAGATCTATATGCAGCAGCCGGAAGGATTTGAACAAGGTAAAGGTTTAGTCTGCCGTCTGAATCGTTCTTTGTACGGATTGAAGCAAGCGTCGCGAAAATGGAACGAAAGATTCGATGAATTTGTGATTAGGCTTGGTTTTATCAGAAGTGCTAATGACCTTTGTTTGTACACTCGTGACTCTGGCGAAAAATTAGTGATCATCATTATTTACGTAGATGATGTTTTGATAGTCAGCTTATCTGAACAGAAGGTAAAAATAGTGAAGGCTTGTCTGGCAAAAGAATTTGAAATGACAGATATGGGCGAAGCAGGAAATTTTCTTGGTATGAAAATAGAGAGGAATCCTGACAAGGGGATTATACGAATTTCTCAACGTCGATATTTAGAGAGCCTACTTTGTCGTTTCGGAATGGAAGATTGCCGACCAATCGCAACACCGATTGAGTATAGACTCAAGTTAGAAAAAGGAAATGAATGTAACAGAACTACTCATCCATATCGTGAACTTGTAGGTTGCATAATGTACGTATCATTAACATCTAGACCAGATTTGGCCATTGCTGCCAACTATTTTAGCCAGTTTCAGGCATGTCCCACAGACGAACATTGGGTACATCTGCGTCGTATATTACGGTACGTGAAAGGTACTTTGGATTATGGATTAATCTATTGTAAAGACGATAATGCACCAATATTGGAAGTTTATACAGATGCAGATTGGGCTAACGATATTGTGGACCGTCGTTCTGTATCGGGAGCACTTTTTAAAATGTTTGGAGCAACCATAAGTTGGATTGCAAAGAAACAAGCGACTGTATCTTTGTCGTCAACAGAAGCTGAGCTGGTAGCTTTTTGTAGTGCTGCGCGTCATAGTCAATGGTTGGTGCGAACATTAAAAGATTTAGGATTGGATATTAATCAACCAGTTCCATTTCATGAAGATAATCAATCGACTATCAAGATAATCAAAAATCAAAAGGATTCAGGCCGCATGAAGCATATCGACGTGAAACATTTTTATGTGCGAGAACTGGTAGAAAAGGGTAGTATTCAAATAGACTATGTACCAACAGAAAAACAAGAAGCGGATATATTAACAAAGGGTCTACCTGCTCCTGCGTTCAGGAAGTTACGTGCAAGTCTTGGTTTGTCCGAGTGCCAGGTATGAGCGGGCGATTTAGGACGATATGAATTAAACAGATGTATTGTGACTGCAATGTTTGAGCGGGCGTGTTAGGAATGCAAACCCTGCATATTCAATTATGACGTGTGATAGACACGATGTGCGAAGACTCTACTGTAAACCATTTATATTGTATTGGCAACACTGAAATATATTCATTCCGAAGTATACATCGAAAGCGGCAACACACGGTTTTCTTTATATCACTGCATAACCTTTACTCATAACGTTTGGGAAGAACGCCACGCGTACTTCGACCTTCTTTTAGTGGCTCTTCAGAAGTGTCACTCTCTTCTGCATCTTCATACACAGATATAGTTTCTTCGGATTCTCCCACAGATACTTGATCCGTCCAATCCAGTTCAACAACTTCAGTCCGAGCTTCCACCGGCACGTTTTCCACAGTGCACTCCTCCTGCTGTTCGGAGCCATTACTTAGCTCAAGAAAACGGGCATCACGACTAATGATCACGCGATCTTTATCGATGTTTAGAAATCTATAAGCCTTATGCTGGTCCGAGTAACCTAAAAAAATAAGTTTCTCCGCCTTCGCATCGAACTTCTTTCTTCTTGGGTCGGGAATATGAACGTAAGCCTCGCTTCCAAAAACTCGTAGTCTGGACAAGTCCGGCTTTGACCCAGTCCAATGCTCGTAGGGTGTACGGTTTACTACTCTTGAAGGGAGTCGGTTCTGCACATAGGCTGCTGTCATTACAGCCTCTCCCCAGTACCGTTTCGGCAGTCCAGCATCAAGCAGCATACAGTTCGCCATCTCTTGCAAGGCTCAGTTCTTTCGTTCAGCCACTCCGTTAGATTGTGGTGAGTATGGAGTGGAATATTGTGCGCTTATACCTTGGGACTTATAAAATTCCTGTAGAGCTTTAACCGTGTATTCGCCTCCCCCATCAGAGCGAATCGCACTAGGCTTCCGACCAAAGGTGTTTTCTGTCCAGCGAACATATTCGACGATCTTATCGGCTGCTTCATTCTTCGTTTTCAGGAGATAGATCACACAAAAGCGACTAAAATCAGCAATAATGGTCATGAAGTATTTGTAACCACTTGGGGTAGGATTCTCCATCGGTCCACATATATCAGTGTGTAAAAGGTCCAATGGTTTCTTGGATTTGCGCTCGGTCACTAAAGGAAAAGGCTTTCTGGATAGCTTCCCCTTCAAACAGCACTCGCACACAATCCTTTCTCCGCAATCCTTCACATGTAAACCGCTTGCTAACCCTTTATTCCGGATTGCCGCGACAACATCGATACTCCGATGACCGAATCTCCGGTGCCAAGTATGTTGACACTCTTCTGTGTGATTTCCTCTAACTTTCAAACACGCCTCTGTAATCTTCATTTTGTACTGGTTGCCTTCCATATCACCAATCGCGATGACCTCACCCTTACCACACTTTATTTCGCAACCGTTGGCATTAAAAACGACGTCAAAACTTTTTTGTGCCAACTTTCTTACTGAAATTAAACCTCCCTCTAATCCGGGAACATAAAGAACGTTTTCGAGGGTAATGGCGATGCGTTTACCTTCTCCAGTTTCACCAAAGATAATACCGTGTCCGCATCCCGCCGATTTTACCTTTGTTCCATCGGCCAGCACCACGTCAGTCACATAACCGCCTTTGAACTCCGTAAAAAACTCGCGATCGTTGGTCATGTGACACGTGCAGCCACTATCTATCGTCCAAGCGCCAGGAATCACTTCCCCAGCAACAAAACACGCCGCGCCATGAACAGCAGTATCATTCCCTGTTGGTTGTTGCTTAGCTTGGATACGCTTAGCTTGCGCAGGTTTCGAAGTCTTCTTATAGGATGGCCGTTTCTTACAATTTCGCTGGAAATGACCAGGTTGGTGACAATAAAAACATTTCAACTCACCACGATCCTTTGTTTCAACCTTAAGGACTTTCTCCTCCTTACAGCTTACTCCTGGTTGACATTCGCGCTTCATGCTTTCTTCTCGCAATCGAGCCAAAACCGATTCCATAGTGACGTCTTCTTGAGGACAGGTCTCCACCGATGTGACAAACGTGCTGTACGATGGCGGCAAAGTCCGTAGAAATAAGATGATCCGTAGCATTTCACTCAAATCGACGCCGGCGTAGTCCATTTTTTCGTAGATGTTTTCCACATATTCGATATGCTTTTCCACATCAGCATCCTCGGCCATCATAGTAGAACACAATTGATGCAAAAGCAAAGCTTGGTTGCCAATTGTAGCCTTTTCGTGGTAACAACGTAGATTGTCCCACATTTCCTTGGCTGACTCTGCTTTCTTGATAAAGCGCAACTGGTTGTCTTCGACAAACATCGCAATTGTATTCCTTGCCTTTGTGTCCTTCTTCTTCCATTCTGCAAAACTGTCGTTCTTTTCGTCTGGTATAGGAACCTCGATCACTTCCCATACCTCCTCTCTCTCTAGCAGCGTTTGCATACGGAATTTCCATGCGATGAAATTCGCATTGTTCAATTTCGTAAAAATGGCCTTAACGGAATCCGCCATTTTGTACACCAAGTGACGCCGGTTGTTCAGGAACTTTATCTTTTCTTACGATCACGAAGAAAGAAATAACGCGCAAACTAAATACACTCGCTTAGCACGTTTCGCAAATTACTCAAACTAGCAATTTTCAGCTCCTGGGCCCATAACCTGATGAGTAATGCTCACGCAAGTAAAACTCTTTACACAGTCCGGCGTACGTTTTACTCCACGTTCAAAGCTCAACTGATTTATTTCACGTATTTACAAGTTTGACAATTCGCTGGCAGTGTTGCCAGAAAAACAGAAAGTTGTTATTTACATTCAACAGCTACTATATGTAGCACATGTCCTGCGAGAAATGACACAACCAAACTTACATGTGTGTAGTGCCTGAAAGTGATTTTTATGCGTTGTATGATGACCTCACTATTGTGCAACGTAGTAAACTCGTCAGTACACCGGAAGAAATTATGTCTTTTGAAGTCGTTTTTGTTGATAAAGGAGGTGTAGGATAGATTCATTTTAAAGTAAAATGAAACGCTCCTGCGTTTTGGACATTTTGAGATTGGCATGCTGAAATTGACCACGAGTAATTTATAGGACTCCTGCAACAGGTTAAAAAATTAACAGGCTTGGGTGCATTGTAAGTATGTAAGTAGGATATACAAAAAAAGCATGTTTAGAACATACAATTTTGCCTTCTTCTTCAACACACAACAATGGATTGGACCGGAATTTTGCAGTAATCCTATCGTATGACACCAACGCTGGTACCAAATGCACCACCAGGCCGCTCAAATTCCTTCTACGTCATGTAAATCTTCATAGACACACTTTTATGAAGCATTCTGCGACATTTACATCTTGACAGTTTTCATCATTCACTGCTAAGAGTGGTTATTCAATTAGCAAACAGGTCCGACAGATGTAGACCGAACTGGCAAAAATAAATTAAACATACACTGTGATTGGCATCCCATAACTATTTGGTTCTGTGTAAAGCATCATTTCTTTTGTTTGTGATGCGGTCCATCAGCTTTACTGGCTATTCGTTTTCTTACATCTTGTGCAGCAAAGCGCAAAACGATGTACAAACAAGAAATAGTACATATTTTTTTAGTATGTTACGATCACCTCCACCATCATCTATTTTTTAAACAGAAATTTAACCATCGTCAATATCAGTTTTGTCTCTGTTCGAAGAGGAACGATGATATTACAGAAAACGAAGACGGAAATAATATTGGTATAATGTAGCCGAATAGAATCAAAAGGCTAAGTTTGGAAGAAAAAAATAATGTTGCCGCGATCAGTCAAACTGAATCGTCGGTTTCAGCTCGATAATCGCTCAAGAATGCAGCGTAAACGATTGTCTCTTGCTGCTGCGATGTACACAAATATTGACGGCTAGTTTCCGCATTAAATCAAGGAGCCTTTATACGGTCAGCCGCTAGTATCGATCGGCAGCAGTAGCAGAGGTTGAATAATTGTGCGCTAAACATCGTGAAACGGTAAGCATATGAATGCTCGTTTAATTACAATTATACATCATTTTGATCCTCTTTATCACTTACCACTCTGCCAAAAAATGGGACAATCCATGTACAGTGATCTGTTCTTGTAAATATTTAAACACTTATCTATTAATTGACCGTTCTTCCATTTTCGACTCATATCGCGATCGTCTGTACGTCGCAGTTTCAGTGTTAAAGTTCGCCTACAAACAAAAGCACAGAACCGCACGTAACGAGTCGCGAGACGAGATGACCGCTGCGCTATGGGTCGTGCTTATCTTGGGTCTATCAACGACCCATTTGGTAGTGGCTGCTTACGAGTACCAGATTAAAACGATCGACGTCCCAATCGACCATTTTACGTATACCAGCGAAGCTACGTTTAAATTGCGGTATGTATGGTTTTGTAAACGAAAACGTTAACATTTTTCACAATATGATCGGTAATCGGTGTGTTATTCGTTGGTGTAGCTACCTGATCAACGATACGTATGCCCAAAACACCAACGACCCCAACCAACCGATACTGTTCTACGCTGGAAATGAAGGTGACATCGAGCTATTTGCCAAAAACACCGGCTTCATGTGGGAGCTAGCACCCAAGCTGAAGGCATCACTATTATTTATAGAGCATCGGTTCTACGGTCATTCGTTTCCGTTCGGGAACGCGTCGTTCGAATCTCCAACGAATCTAGGCTATTTGACATCTGAGCAGGCACTGGCTGATTTTGCACTGGTGCTTCGAACGCTTAACCCGATTAATGGTACGAAACGGGCTCGTCCAGTCATAGCATTCGGAGGATCTTACGGTGGTATGCTGGCCGCCTGGATGCGCATCAAGTATCCACATCTAGTGGCGGGTGCAATAGCTGCATCAGCCCCAATCCGTCAGTTCCAGGGCGTGACACAATGCGGAATCTTCAACCAAATCCTTACTTCTGTGTATCAGGTCGCATACAACGCCGAGTGCGTATCCAACATACGCCGCTCGTGGACCATGCTGCAAAACTATTCGTCCACCGCTGACGGGCTGAGAGTGCTGAACGAAAAGTTTAAATTTTGCACCAACCTCACCAAGGCTACGGATGTAACTGAGACGTTCTTTGACTATCTCACCGATGTATACGGCAATCTGGCAATGATCAACTATCCGTACGAATCGAACTTCCTTGCACCGGTACCTGCTTATCCGGTACGAGAGTTTTGTGGCCGTCTAGACAAAAATTACACCGGTGCCGAGTTGTTAGATCATCTGGAGTCCGCATTGTCCATTTACACCAACTACGATGGTAAGGCAACCTGTCTCAACATCAACTCTTCATACGATGGTAGCGGCATTGGTGATCGTGGCTGGGATTTCCAAGCCTGCACGGAAATGGTAATGCCGATGTGCGCTGACGGTGTGCACGACATGCTTCCGCCACAACAATGGGACTTGCAAAATTACTCGGACAAATGCTTCAAGAAATACGGTGTGCATCCACGGCCCAATAACGCGCTTCTTAATTACGGTGGCGAGTTTCTCGAGTAAGTAGTTAATCTGTCTGATCTGGGTTCGCGTAGTATTTTATTTTGTAACTTAATCGTACCGTCTTCAACAAAAGTATTTAGCTTATGGATCGTTACTTGGTGATCAGGCTGTGTACCAAAATTGACTAATAATTCGATCGTTTGGTTTAACCTTTCTCTATTTTAGAGGGAGCATCACGAATATCGTCTTCAGCAATGGGCTACTAGATCCGTGGTCCGGAGGCGGTGTATTGCGTTCAACCAATGACAATATCAAGATAGTGCTTATTCCCGAAGGTGCTCATCATATTGATTTGCGCGCGTCTAACCCGAATGATCCGTCCTCGGTAATACGCGCACGTGCCGTACACGTCCAAAACATACAAAAGTGGTTGACTGAGTACAGGAAGCAACAAAAGGTGTATTAGAATACATACGGTACATGATTGCCAGCGGAACCAGGGGGCGGATTCATGGGAATTGCTTACCTGATTAAATTATCTTTGAACCATACAGCGGCGACTGCTTCACAAAATCATCCAGCTTTGTCTTAAAAATATCCGATGTGACGGGTGTCCCGATGGTCCACAAGGGATTTCTTACGACATACTCAACCCAAATCTGATGTAATAAATACAGTTAATAAAAGGATATGTATGATCACCCACCCTGCACCCTGTTGGGGTTACAAGTATCATACCTTCGTGTAAATGTTCTGTAGAAACTCCCGTATCCCTGTGGAGGTGTTATCTGTGTTTAGTACGAATTTCAAACCTGATGGAACCTCGAGATAGTGCAGCGCATACTTGTTCGTCTTGTAATACAAGAAGCCTTCTCTCGGTTCGATGGGCGATATTTTGCTGACAAACGATTTGATCGAAAACAACATCCCGTACATCAGCTTCGCTTCCTGAAAGGTAAATTCCGTATCATTAACAAGTTTCAGAGCGTTTGTTAACTGTACAGATTATGTTTGTACTGATAATTGGTCATAAGTTATTTTCTTTAAACATACCTCATCTTTTGTAATTCCCGATTGCTTCAGACGGTTCCATTCGCCGTAATACAGCAAAGTGCCAAGCTTATCAAAAATATATAAATTATAGATCGTCATTTCAGAGCAGATATTTTTTTAGTTGATCTTCCAACACCAGAGCTGTTCGCAAATAAGTACGTAAATACAATTATGTTTTGGTTTCAGCTTGCATTACACACAATCGCTTTCGTTCATCCTATGCGAGCCGCCGTTCGTTCGCATAAAATAAACACGACACATGCATTGTCAAACTACGAACTGTCATTGCTAAGAGCGTTTGACAGTATGCTGTTGGATCAAAAACAACCACGATCGTACATAAATTCGTCGCCGGCTGCAATACACACTTTGTGAGTCTGTTTTTCCGAACACCGACACCCAAAATGTTGAGCAACATTGTTAAAATGTTCGGAAGCACGTCGCTCTGTACCACTCAATCGGTGCTTCTGCAGTCGTCGAGAGTAAGTGACAGTTTCTGCTGCAATAGCATATGATTATGCAACTGCGTTGAATTTACATTGCAAACATTCCCCTCCATTCAGAATACATTTGTGCTGAAACGTCGCTTTCCACCGAATCTGTACAAGAAGAACCAAAAGCCGGGAAAGCTACGTGGACGACACTACGTGTACGATTTGGTTGAGGATACGACGATAAAGAAAAAGCCAAACCTTGAGGTCGTGCTTACCACCTTTGTCGAGGGCGTAGGATCGAAGGGAGATGTAGTGTCGTTAAAGCCAAATGTGGCATACAATAAGCTGCTGCTGCCGGGATTGGCCGTCTACAGAACGCCCGAAAGCGTTGCGAAATATGCCACCAAGAAAGATGAAAAGGAAACGGAAGTGCACAGTTCAGCTTATGCACAAAGGGTAATGATAAGCACCTAATGCTTTTGTTTCGGATGATCGTTGACATGATTAATTTTCTCAACCCTAGACGGTAAACAAGCTGGAAAGCCTCATACTGGCAGTTGTCATGAACAAGGATCATGCGTGGGTAATCGAACCATGGCATATTAAAACCTCGCTCCGGAAAGCCGGATACTATGTGCCGGAACATGCCATCACCCTCCCGGAAACTAAAATCACAGGACCGGATCTGTTGAAACAGAACAAAGAGTTCTACTGCACAGTTACAATCAACAATTTGGAAAAGGCGCGACTACGCTGTCGAATCCATCACTGGAGTACCGAACCAAGCGAAAGATTGCCATACGTGTTTGAGCACTGGAAACTGGATGCGGAACCACTATTCGGAAAAGAAGCGTAAAAATACACGACGCTATACGCAGGACTAAGAAGAGCAATAGTAATAAATTTGTGCTGTAACCTTTGAAACAGAATACATCCATACAGTGCTCCAACATCTATTTATAATTCCAAACAGGACATATAATACTTAGCTGATTTCTTCAGATCTGGATAATCAAAAAACATCTGTCGCAACGATCGAGGCCGGGATTATATAGAACATAATTCCGTTATACACATACTCCGCTACTGTGAGTTGATGACGAACACCAAGAACCAGGATATTGCATTGGCAGACGGCAGCGCGTGTCCATGAGCCGGATAAGTAAATAAGTAAGAATAGTCATCTGTGCTCTGTTTTAGACCGCTTGACTTTATTATCTGATGCTTTGTAAAATACTGACCTTGCGTACTGCTTACATAGTTTTGTTGCACAGGTATAGTTTAAATTTCAAATACAGATCACACCACTGTAACGAGAGGGAAATCAAGATAATGTTGCTTTATTAAGCTCCAAAACCAGCAGACATTCAATAGTTGAGATTGTGTTAACGGTCAGCATCGTTCCGATTGAAAATGCCTTCACTCTGCCAGATGTAGGAGCAGTTCATAGGCGAACATAATTTGAAATTAGAAACTTGGTGTCCGGTATAATGCACCTAAGGTGTTGGTTAGAATATCGTCTGAGCTGGTTCAGCAAGCGATTTACTATCCGGCTACGTGGTAACAATAGGTCTAGTAACCACCTACGAACATAGTACATCTAGTGTGCCGTGCATTAGATAACGAAGAAAGAATTAGATAATACGAAGATCTTCCCAATACGATACGAAAGTCTCCTCAAACGAGTTGCTTTTTTTGGTTTTTCGTCTCCTACGGACAAAATTGTTGGAAATAATCCACATTGTACTGCGTACATGAGAGGATGATACCTTTGAAGTTCCGTAAGGCCCATGTGTATCGTAAACGAGCAGTAAGGTTCCGACGTCTGTTAACGTCGTTCACGTTAAAAAGTTATGAAAGTAAAAGTTTCCAATTATTAAAATTGAACACACTATATGCTAAAACGAATAATTCAATTGTGTGTAAATGTTTCATTGCGCCGATTCGATTATAAGTTTTTTTTATGAATAAAATTCACCTGATTCATCATCATTGGTGTAGTATTTTGGCCGGGGTGAAAAATAGCAAACGAATGGCATTTCTCGAAAAAAAGCAAAGATGACGGCAGCATTAGCACCACTCTTGTCAGACGTCAAATTACGTGGCTGCGACAACAAGCCTGAACTAATAACAGAATGAAATTTCTACTAAATTTCCTCACAATTTTTCTTTTGCAATGTGTTGTACACATAAATGGTTACTTCATTACCGTGGATCCACATTCGGAAGAATGCTTCTTCGACCGAGCAGAGGCAGGCACGAAACTAGGTAGGTGAAATTGGAGATAAAAACCACCACACGGGCGTAATTCCGCACCGTTCCTTCTATTCATTGCGTATGATGGTATGGTTTAAAATTCGTTCCAGGACTTATGTTTGAAACAGTGGAAGGTGGTTTCCTAGACATCGAAGTACGCATAAGTGGCCCTGACCAAAAAGTAATATACCAAGGTGAAAAGGAATCTTCCGGGAAGTACACGTTCTCCGCATATGAAACCGGAATCTATCATTACTGCTTTAGTAACAAAATGTCTACACTCACACCGAAAGTAAGTGCCCAATAGAACATGGTTCTTTATGTATTGCATATCCCCAACATGCATATAAGATCGTATTCATCATAATTTGTTCGTTAGGTGGTCATGTTTTCAATGGAAATCGGAGAAGCTCCCAAAGGAACGGTAGGAGCAGTGAACGAAGGCGAAGCCGGTCATACCAAACTGGAAGATATGATACGCGAACTCTCCGGAACCCTTACCAGTATTAAGCATGAGCAGGATTATATGCATGTAAGTAATGGCGATTTACTGGCGGTAGTGACGAGCGTGTTTAACAATGGAAAAATTTTGGTTCACTTTCCAGGTACGCGATCGTATCCATCGATCAATCAACGAAAGTACAAACTCTCGTGTCGTGATGTGGTCTTTCTTCGAAGCTATTGTACTCATAGTGATGACTGTGGGGCAAGTGTATTATCTCAAGCGGTTCTTTGAAGTGAAGAGAGTTGTTTAAGCGAAGAAATATAACTCGAAATATCAGCTGAAATCTCTTCTTTCCTTCGAGAGGATATACTATCGGAATGATAAAACCTTTTGATCGTGTCTGGAACGGGGATTAACTCTTCTATTATTACGAATATTTGGTTGAAATTTTCACAAAATCTCGTTACTTTCTACCATGTCAATATTTCCGTGGTACTATTTTACCTTTTGAAGATTAAACTTCAACAAAAAATATCAATCATTGCAGCGAGCAGGACGTGCTCGAGAGTCAAGGTATGTATATGAATAGAAAGAGTATTTGACAGATGTTGACGTACAGATTTCCCCCTCCTCCCTGTGTATGTGCTTTTGTCAAAATCTCCTACATACACCTCTTTACCAGCTCCATTCACTTTGCTTGCAACGGGAGATCGCGGATGAACGGGCTACTGCTGTTCTAGACAAAAATCCTTCGAAGTGCTTATTGTGCGCGTTCATTAGCCGTCTTTACCGCCACCGTATTTTCGCAAATGGCTTCCATTCTCCGTCGTTCGAGCCTTCTGCTGGCCGAAATCGCAAGCAAATCATCCCCAAAGGTATGTATCAGAGATACGATTGAATCATCAACAGTAGTGTGCGAAAAGTACGGAATGAAGTCAGTTTTTTCTACATGTAGAATTTGTACCGGAGTAAAATTTTATGTAACGAATAATGACCGTGAAACCGTTCAGCGTCTTGGTCGGGGGACAGTACATTGTAAAAGATATCATGGATATAAATAGAACGATTAGGAGAATTAGAAAGTTTCTACGCCATTCGCGATTGTGTGTCGGTCGGGCAAAACGCAGCAAAACGGTGTGATACTGCAATGGATTATGCAATGTTTTCTTTAAGAGATCCTGCATTCCACTAGTGGGATATGGTAGAAACTAGTTTGACTGCAGCGCAACAATGACTTCGATAAGAACAGGTTGTTTTTTATCGACCAGATGTTTTTAGATGAAAGAGAACGTGACGTCACGGATCATGTGTTTTGAGTGGAATACATAATTAAACTATCCAAAGGAGGATGCAAACAACTAATGAAAATTTCGTTCCGCCTTTAGGTACTTGCAAGTGGATGCCAGAAGCGTCACCTAAATGTGCAGGAACACGTATCATACTCCTTCCTAAATGAAGCGGGAATTCCTACGCCCAAGTAAGTAAACCGGTATGTGAATGTTTAACTAGATGCTGAAGTAGTGATGCATTTTGTATGTAAATAATTTTCCATCGCACAATAAATCACTGGGGCATGCGGCTGATAGTAGTAGGAACTGTAGCTGATTGTGTTCTTATCGCGCATGCTGTAACTTACAGCGGGCGGGTTATGCCGTATTGTAAACAAAACCCGCATCTAGCTATCACCTTTGTTCTTCGCATGTTGCAAGCGTTTCTTTCGATGAACTCATTATTCACCGTTAACCCCTACTCGTATCAGTGACGTACGATATTTTTCCGCATTTGAAGTTTTAAATAAGTTCAAAGTACATTTACATGTTGAATGTTTTCCATTTGCTTCTTTCCAGGTTCGGAGTAGCAACGTCCGGAGCGGAAGCTAAAAAAATTGCCTCCGATCTTAACACTAAAAATCTGGTGCTGAAAGCTCAGGTGCTGGCTGGTGGCCGTGGAAAGGGTAGCTTCAAGAATGGATTGAAAGGAGGAGTGCGGGTTGTGTTTTCGTAAGTATGATGATGATCCTATCCATTGCAGAATGCATTAGTTTTGCTTGGCCATTTTAGACCTCAGGAAGCGGAAGATATTTCTAGCAAAATGATAAATCAGCTGCTCGTCACGAAGCAAACCGGTGCAGCGGGTCGTATTTGCAACTCCGTTATGGTGGCCGAACGCAAGTTTCCACGGCGCGAGTTCTATTTTGCTGTCATGATGGAGCGCGCATTCAACGTATGTTGTGTCCAACCTCCAATCTTACTGTGCCGTACACGAGTGTGATTAAATGCGTAAGTTCACTGTTATTATCTAGGGTCCCGTTCTGATTGCATCGTCCCAAGGAGGTGTTAATATTGAAGAAGTAGCGGCCGAAAATCCAGATGCCATTGTATACGAACCCATTGACATAAACAAAGGTCTGCAGAAGGATCAAGCCATTCAGGTAAGGTGCAATCAATACCATACAACGACCAAAACATACTATGAAAGACAACCGCTGAATTCCAAAAGCTATAACATAAACTACTCCTTTATGTTTGCAGGTGGCCAAGAAGGTTGGCCTAAACGATAAGCTGGAAGAAACAGCTAAAATGCTACTCAACATGTACGATTTGTTTGTCAAGAAGGATGCCTTGCTGATTGAAATTAATCCCTACGCGGAAGATGCTGCTGAAACATGTAAGTATGTTTGATTATTTTGTTCTATCACCTTCAAGAACGAGATACTATTGTGTCGTTTTCACATTAGTTAGAAGATGTTGTTTTTGATACCAATAATGATCGGGTTCATTACTGATGTAGTAACAACGCCATCGTATTTGAAAAATTTAGCGAATTGGTCATTTCCGCATTGATTGATAAGCAATAGTAATCATCCATTAATGATCAATAACAATGATTTCTCCATGGTTAGCTTCAACAGCGTTGGTTTGTCATTTCTAGAGCATTTTCTGCTTCATTCTGTTATAAAGTTTCTTAATGTTTTCCAAAAATAAAAAAAACTCATTTGGAAAGTAGGTCAAAATTGAATGCATGGTGTGTTAAAATAAAATATATTTAACATACGATATTTTGCTACAGTAGTCGGCTTACGAATCACATTTTCTTACATGATTAAGAATCGCTGAGATGAAAAGAACATCGTTTTATGGCAATGGTTCTTTTTGCTCGTCCAGATCAGGCCTCTAACAAATATATGACTGTTTATCCGATGATGGGTAAATTCAGGTCAACAAAATCGACAACTGTACAGCCATATTAAGAAAGGGAACCCATGCTGTTTGTGTATACAATAATATCTATCGAAAATTGAAGTGTGGTACTCGTTGGAAATTTAGGAATGATAATTTGAAATGTGTTTAACTTAATTCTCTTTATATCATAACTCTTTTCCAACCATAACATCATACAAACACGTATGATAAACGTATCACCATACCATATATCATGACACATCGATAGGTGAAGAGTGTAAGTAACAATCTTCAAATACCATACAGTGTATTGCATGAATTTAAAAAGCTTCAACTGCCAACTAAAATATATGCTATTTGCTATTTCGATAATGTTTGGCTAAGTATTTTTAATTTAATGAATGCGTTTCTGAATATTTTGTAAATTGATCAATAAAATGATCACACACTACGCTTGCAGTACAATTTAGTAGTCTAATCTATTGGTAATTATAAGGTGGAAATTTGTTGTCTATTTTCAAGTATAATATTGAGTTGCTTTTTTCATTAATTTCCCCTGTGTCTTCAAAATATGTCCAGGTATTTTTAGTTTTATATTATTATTTCTTGCCTTTTTGGAATAAGCTATTTCAAACTGTCTATTTATCAATTTGTATAGGTTATAGAATCGTTGGAAAATTGTTGTTTTTAAAGCTTTATGTAGAAAACATATTAAACATAAAACAGTTTTAATGGCTATCTTGCTTGATGTGTTCACCTTTCGTACGATTGTTTCTCTGCGCAATCTGAAAATTAAAGTCAAAATCATTAACTTTCACGTTTGTTGTCCTCCTTTATAAGATTTTGCACTCGATGCCAAAATGCGATTCGACGACAATGCCGAATTCCGCCAGAAGGATCTGTTTGCCAAGCGTGATCTGACGCAGGAAGATAAGAAAGAGGTTGAAGCATCCAAGTTTGACCTGAACTACATTGCTCTCGACGGTTCTATTGGATGTCTCGTGAACGGAGCTGGTCTCGCCATGGCCACGATGGATATTATCAAGCTACACGGTGGCGATCCAGCCAACTTCCTCGACGTTGGTGGTGGCGCAAGTGTAAAGGCAGTGAAGGAAGCGTTCAAAATCATCACTTCCGACCCGAAAGTGCACGCCATTCTGGTGAACATCTTTGGCGGTATTATGCGTTGTGATGTGATTGCGGAGGGCATCATCCAAGCGACCAAGGAGCTCAACATCAAAATGCCCATCATAGTTCGGCTGCAGGGCACCAACGTAAACGAGGCAAAGGACCTCATCAAGAAGTCGAAGCTGCGAATCCTTCCAAAGGATGATCTGGATGAAGCTGCCATGCTGTCCGTGCATCTGGCACAAATTGTACACCTAGCTCGCGAGGCTCATCTGGACGTGAGCTTCGAATTACCGGACAGCTACGTTGTCTAAATTCCCAACGGCCATGTGTCCCGCGCGTATTGCGTCCTTCAAATGTACCACTACAAAACTCTGTGTCGTTGAGATATGTTTGTCACCTGTACCAACGCAATGACCTGCGTGTATTTATTACTATCCCGAATGCGCTCAAACAAATGACGTTATATTCTTATTCGCTACATGCACGATAAACACAACTCAATCGCACTCGATGTCAAAGGATTGGTACTGTACTAATCCACAAGTGCTCGTACTGTTGTTACCATCAATAAAATTGACTACAAAGTTGAGCGCCTTACATGAGTATGACCTAATTATGGTACTCTTTTTTCCATCTGTAAGGCACTACGGCGGTACGACATAGGATTCCAGTATCCTGGGCTTCCACTTACTAACTCCCTGTGGCGCTCGTAAATGGGCTCGAAACCGGTAACTTAGTACCATATGTCCAAATTGTGCTAATCGATGTGTTACATCGTACGTAATAGCAGTAGTAGTAGTACGGAAGATGTCAGTTGTTTGCTGTGGAGATTTGTCATCTTGTAATGGATTTCTTTTGCTTAATCCTTTTTAATTTATTTGTTTTTAGTTTTATATCCACACAAATGTCGTACTTCGTTTTCTAATTGCTTTACACCAATCAATGCACCGTATCCTGATGATTCCTGATCTTACTTACGTCGTAACGATTCGCTAGCAGTTGGCGGTGGCGGTGGCCCACGCTTATGCAGTTCCTCCAGATGAGCCAATACCATTTGTGTACGTTCGCCGGCTATATGGTGCAGAATCAGATAGCGACGATCATTGCGCAAAATATCTTCCACTTCGCGCAGATGGTTTGCATTTTCGCGGTACAGCTCAAAACTTTTGTGTGTAATGAACTTACACTCCTGCAGCAGTTCTCGGAATGCCAGTTTAGCATTAGCCGTTTTGTCTTTGATGTAGTCACGAAATTCACGTTCACCCTGTGAAAAAACAAAATTATTATTATTTTGATTCTCTTTCTCTTTCTCTCTCTCTCTCTCTCTCTCTCTCTATTCTTGGCGTTACGACCATGCCTAAAAGGTCATGCGCCTGCCATTTCTGGGATCTGGGGTACGGGGGATAAGTTTTGGGCCGGATGGGGTTTTGGACCGGTCCTGCCGTGTGAAGACCGGCGCCGCTACCAACACACTACACACGCCTCCTCCTTATTTTGATTGCTAGGTTATGATAGGCGTGGAAATAATGCTATTATTACGCACCCTTTCACTGCTGTTGTATTTAAGGTATCGTGGATCGTCACGAATATTCTTCTTTATTTCCTTCCACTGCGATGTCAGCTCAAGAGACGGAATTTCGTCCAACATCTCGCGAAACTTATCACGTTTCTTGCGAACCAAGTTAGCAATATGCTCGTTAAACAATCTGTCAAAAGAAGGATCATTAAAATGTAGTTCGGATAGGTTTGTTTCGTTTTACAAACATGCGTACCTTTCCCGGTCATCTCGATCAAGCATGGAAATCAATTCCCAACGATGGTCTTTTTTCAGCAGCTTTTTTACCTCCTTCCAGGTAAGATCTGCGTTGCGGACTAGATCTGCTAACAGTGCATTGAAATGGCGCATTGCCTCATCCCTCTGATGGTGCTGCCGTTCCTTGTCGCGATCGCGCAAGTGAGTAGCAAGCGTTCGCTGCACCTCTTTCTCGCGCTCCTTAATACTGGCTTCAGCACGCGCCTTGCGGTCCCGTTCTTTTTGCTGCCGCTCAATTTCATCCTCGTCGGACGTGTTGCAATCTTCGCCTTCGTCCTCGTCATTGTTGTTATCATTCGCTGGACCTTCCTCGTTGCAGGTGCTTTTTGCCGTTTGAGTCGCCTCTCGCTCATTGGAGCGACTTCTTCGATCACGCGAACGATCCCTTGATCTGCGCGAGCCACGCTGCTCGCTGCGATTGTTGCGCTCCTTTAGCTCTTTTTCCTTTTCCTTCTCCTTTGTTTTCCGTTTCTCTTCCTTAAGCACCTTGATAAACTCTTCAAACAGTTCTTCCCGCTGGGAGTGCTCAACGATTGCTTTGTAACGACTATCACTTTCTATTTTTTTGCGTACGTCATTAAATCGTGTGTGGCGATTAATATCACTTCTTTCACGCAGCATAGCAAGAAAGTCTTTTTTGATCTAAAAGAAACAATGTATATATGCAGTGTGCAGGGGAATAATATTGAAAAACAATCGTTATATATTTTTCTGCTTACCTGTTCCTTACGATGCTGTTTCTCTTCCTTTTCACGTTTCCTAACTTCCACAATGTACTCATTAAACAAGCTTTCACGTTCACGGATTTTCTCGATGACTTTGAATCGCTCATCCTTGCCATACTTTTGAGCAAATTCACTAAATGAAGATCTGTGAAATAAAACAAAACATAATACATACTATATGGTTGCTTGGGTTGCAAAGTATCATCTCTCCAACATACTTTCCATGCAAATGAGCAGCTTCCATGAGGGCTCGGAAATCATCCCGTTTTTGGCGCATTTTATTGCGCTTTTCACGTCGTTCTTCATCCGCACGATCTTTAACGTATTTCTCAAACACTTGCTTGCGTTCTTTGGATGTTAGAAGCAGATAGCGCGCATCGTACACGATCTTATGGAGCTCTTTTTCCCAAGTGCTGAATGCAGATACATCCAGCTCACGTAGCATTTCACGGAACGATTTCATACGTACATCCAGCGGTATGAGAGTTCGCTCACGAGCTGCCCTAGCCTCAGCCTCCATCGCTATAGCTTCCTTTTCCGGATCATTGCCAGAACGGATATTGCTAACGGAATTTGTCGATTTCATGACGGTTTCCAAGTCCGATTTCAGTTTTTTGCTCGGTTGTTCACCATCCTCTTCTCCGCTAGATTCCGTGTCCGAGGGGGCAGTTCTTAGTTCATTGGTATTACTACTGTTCGTATTGCTGATACCATCACTCTCAACCGCTGTGTTACTAGTGGCAATAGTTGTTCCAGCAACTGCTAGTGCTTTACTACTGATGCCTTCATTCTCCTTTGCAGCTACGGTACCGAGCAACTGTTGGGGAGGGACGAGTACTGCTTTGTCCACATCGGCTCGCTCTTTCAGCTCTTCTGGCCTTTCCCACACGGAGGTACGTGTGGAAGGATTGTAGAAGAAAACTCGTCCGTCTCCGGTCCAAACCACACACCAAGGCGTACCGCTGATTGGAGTGCTAGAAATTGGGCGACTTTTGTCTTGCGGCTTGTTTACTTTAGCCTTCTCCTCGTCCTCCTTACGTTTTTTCTCTTGTTCCAACTTTCGCTTTCGCTCTTCTTCCGCAGCGGACTTATCATTTTTGGCCATGAATGTAATAGGATCGAACACGACTCCACCGGGAGTCACAGGCATTTGCTGGAGTCGCACACCTGATGTCGACATTGCGCCAATAGTTGCAGCTGTAGCAAGAGGAGAAGGAAACTGTTGTATCTTCAGTCCCGCAGAGGGTGGCGTTTGCATCGAGGACATGATCGGCATCTGGGGTGGAATCGGTGGAGCCAAGAATGGTGGAACCGAGGGAGGTATTTTAGGTTTCTGCTTTGCGCTCCATACCGCCATTTTCGCTTCTACAAAAGAATGTATAAAGTATGAGTATACACATGCTTAGGAAGGATAAAACTGAGCTAATAGAACATACTTTCCAAATCGCGCAACGCTTGTGGTTTTTCCCACACGCTTTCTCCCTTGGACGCATTATAATAAAACATTCGACCATCCGGCGCATTGTGTTCGCTCCAAACCGTAGCCTTGGCAACTATCGACGGATCAATTTCAGTCAGCTTAATCTCGTTCATGGCTTGTTTGGTTGCATCGTAAGGAAGTGTTTGGCCGATCGGCCAACTTTGTCCTCCACTGTTGACTGCAGGCGGATTCCACGGTGGAAAGTTGGTAAAATTGGGTGGAGGCATACCGAACGGAGCCATACCAAACGAAGGAGGCGGCCCTGTGAAACGCGTCATTGCAGTGTGGAGTGGAATAACAGCTGGTATAGTAGAAGAACTAACCGGAGCACCTGAAGATGCGGTAGTTGCAATAGCCTCAGCAACCTTTTGCTCAGCCGACTTTGGTTGTTGTAGCTGTTGCTTATTGAGTGCTTCCACTTCCACCTGAGTCATTACGTTCACGTTAGGACCCTCCGGGCGGGTCCAAGTTGTTTCCCGACTTACGGCATGATAATAATATGATTTTCCGTCTGCCGTTTTGGTTTCTACCCACAAATCCTACGGAGTGCGGCAAAAACATTTGACGATTAGAAGGAAGCTTAACCCGAACCCGGGAAAAGGCGAACCTAGATCCTGGTTAGACCATACTCACAGTAACAACTGAATTAGTCGGTTTCGAGGGAGCGGAACCGAGTAGACCGACACCATTTTTGGTGGGGGATGTTTTTCTGTCTTCCGCTTTGGAATCTACCTCCGATGGAGATGTTTGTTGCTCCGATGCCGAATCTACCGCTGGCTCATTGACGGAAACTACATTGTCTGTATCTTCCACAATTTCTGCTTCGTTTGGCAATGCTTTATCAGCTTCCACACTCATGATTACACAGGATTTGCGATTAAAGCAAAAGACTGAAGTGGACACAATATTTTAAATTGCTAATGATTCGTCTGCTGCCAAAGCTAGAACATTTTTCCTGCTTGGTGTCAACAAATTGACATATCGAACGCTTTCCAAGAGCCTCTACCTTGACGGCATAAGCAGCGTATACACGAGCATACAAACGAGCTAATATTCTGGCGATTGTAGAAACCTGTGGAATGGACCGATATTGCAAATCTGATTATAACGTGGGCCAAACTGGCCGTTCTGATTTGATTTGAAGCGATGCGAAGCGATAGCAATGAAATTATGGTTGGTTGGTTGGTGTATTTTTGGTTTCCGTACAATAAGCACATCTCTGCTCTAAGCAGTTTGGGAGATTTCATTCCCCAGCTGCGTGTATAAAGCAGTAAATTGAATGCTCTGCCTGCATTGGAAAGACAACCATTTCGTAAATAATTATCAATATCAATATAAATGCATTTGCAATTTGTTTTAATTTTATTGTTCTACTTTTAGTGATAGCGAATATATTCCTGCTTTTATCATACAAACCAAATAAAAAATAAACTGTTTAATAAAATGTCATCCAGGAAGTTCCCGATCGCTTCCTCTTGTTCTTGACAAATTCTGACATATTGTTTCCCAAGAGCCGCATTGATGCCGCATCAAATTTGATACAGAGAACAAATTTTGCTCACAACTTTAAGATCAGCATAATGGTCAGTAAACCTGAAAGCAACGAAACTGCCACCGATAAGAAGCGCCGCAAGACGAGCAATTCTAACGCCACGGATAATTCTTCAACGAGTGCTAAAATTTCGAAGGAGGATGTTTACATGGTATGTGGCGCTGGTTGTGTCTGGTCACTTTAGTGCTGTGCAGTAACAATGTATATTTTCCCTATGTGTAATAGAACACGATCGCCTTTGAAGAACAGGAGGCCAGCAAACGTTCGCCGGTTAAAGATGCCAACCTTTTCCATGCAACTTGCGACGAACTGAGAGCAATATTTGCGGACATTGCTAGGCTGAAGTCAGATAACTCGGATGATGCCAAGATGAAAATTGCTGACAAACGCATCGAAGGATCGTTGGCGTTTGTGCTGTTAAAAAAGCTAAACCGTCTCGACAAGGTGCGCATTCGCGAGGGCCGTGAGGCGTTACACAAAGAGAAACTGCGCGTGGACAGCAATCGACTACAGCTGCAAAACTTACTGTACGAAGCAGAACATTTGAAACGTGAAGTGCAGCGATGCTTCATGTTTAAGAGTCAAGATGAAGAGATCGAACTGGTACCGGTGGAAGAGTTTTATGCACAGGCTCCAGCATCGGTGTCCCGGCCAGAGAGCACGAAGACAGACGAACATGCTCGCCGCATTGCTAGGTTGGAATGGGAACTTCGACAACGCAAGGAGCTTCATGCGCATTTGAAAGAACTTTTAACTTTGAAACAAGCCGTTGAAAAAGATATAATCGCCAAAACTGCGCGTCTGGATTCGTTGGGACCTAGATTGAGAGATTTATTAATCGCAACTAGACCACTGCAGGAAGCACTCGAAATGCCTATCGAGAAAGGCTGGAAGATACGCAAAACGGTTCGATTACTGCCACAACCGTTATATCTTCTCTATGCGAATGTTACTGCTTATGGAGAGGCTTGCGGTAATTTGCTCTTATGTTCCGATGCATGACTAAATACGCCATTAATATATTTTTCTTTTCTTATTTTGTTCCAGATAATTTTCTCGCGACATCGATACAAGGTGACGAAGAGGAAGCAAAACAAATGGCTGCCGCTGTAAACTCGTACGAAGCGGAAATCCACTGCGGTAGCAGCAGCCATTCGGGTAACCATTCTCGCGACCGCGCTGATTCGGACAATGACGAAAATGAGCACGAGGTAGACCGGGGCATGAAAAAACGCCATCATCGAGGACACATGAAACCCAATCTGGATGAACAGCGGCGCGAAAAATTGTTCAAACCACATCCTCTTAGCGTAACGATAACGATACGCGCAAAGGATTGCCCTGCGGAATTGGCCGCCGATCATCTTCCTGGGCCAGGACTTTTATTAACTTTCTCGTACTTGCCAAACATGCAAGTAGTAACAGTGAACATTGCTCTGTTAGATTTGCATTCGTCCGGTGTAGCAGCCGGCGACGTTCTGTCCACCGAAAGCGTACTGAATGAATTGTTTCGCGGCGATAAAGGCGAAGAATGTCCGAATCCGAAGATACAATACCAACTGCAAGATCTTTCAATCCAAATCAATCAGTTGATGCGCATTTTAAAGGACAAGGAACTTGGCAAACCGTTCCTTTGGGCACAGAAACTTTGCGGACTGGAGCACACTTCGGCTGCGTACACATGTATTAGCTCTGATACTGGAAATGAACCTCTCGATGTGGCTGATAAGCTGCACGAAAAGATCCCATGTATTGTACGTGCGGTCCGATCACGGTGGGAGGCACGGCTAAAGCTGTACAAGCAGATCCACGATCTAGAGAGCAAAATGATCGATACATCGATCAATGATGAACGTGGTCATCCGATACGCATCTCCAGCACAGTGCTGCAGTGGAGTTCCATATCTTTCGAGGATTACGTCTCGTCGGGGGTAGCAAAAATGTTCCTGGAAGACGCGATGGCCACCGCTAGTGATCTCTATTTCCGAGCGATAGTCATCCGGGGCTCGGCTAAACTTGAGTGCTACATTTGTGTACCTTGCCGCTTCCCGGACAATTCACCGTTGTGGTCTTTTTCATTAAACTGGAACGGGAAGCATACAGCATCGTGCAACAGCTCAGTGCGAGTATATATCGTGATGAAGCAGAAAAAAATACTTTTGCCAACTGTTCAAATTATATAAATTGTGTTGTTTTGGTTCTCGTATTGCAGGAAATGGAGTATTGGTGCAACAGTTTATCAGCAGCAGATCACTTGTTCGATATATTGCCGAAGCAATTGAAACGAGCCATGTCTTGCTTCGACATCTACCTGGAAACTGAAGGGCCCTACTACACCCCAGCCGAGTTCACACAAGATAAAAGCTTCCTAAAACCGTTTCGTGGACGTACCAGGGCTCAACCTTTTAGAATTGCACCAAACGGAAGCAGTTCTTTGTTTACTCAAATTTAAAACATGTCCGGTGTAAGACGATTGTCATGTTGTAATGCGGTGGCGTGTAGATCGGCCGATTTGTGGAGACCCTATAAAAGGCTTGGAAAGTTGAAATAGTTGTTGCATACACTTTTGGGGCTGCTTACGCTAGAAATGTAAAACGTCTTTATTTCGATATTTCATTTCCAAACTCGATGATCCCTTCATACCAGTTTATCTGGACGGAAGTGAAGTCAAAAATCATTTGCAGAGAAGTTATTATTGGTATATGAGAAAATAAATTGTTTACAGAATAATAGCTTATCGGCTAATGTAAACTAACGATGTACTAATTTCAATATTTGAAATTTCCTTCCTCCGAACAGAAATATCGGAACTAGATTGGTAATGTTACCAAATTAAAGCGAATGGGCTGAAGAGATTAAATAAATTCCACCTACAACACAAACGAATTAAAATTTCGAATCGAGCACCTATCAAGAATGACTATTGAAAGTTCACGATCCGAATCGACACAAACCAACTAAGAGCTCTTGCGTTACGGCTGCATAGATAAAAATGAGTTATTATCATGTTTTTAATATACTTTTGTAAAATCAGTTGGGGTAAGTTGGGTAACATTGTTGGGCACACGCTTAAGCTAGAACGCTTTCCTCCAGGCTTTTTTCGATTTTCAACTGAATGCCCAAGTTTTTGAAAGCACTCGCCACATCGGCAGCTTTGTCCGGGTGGCAAACGATGGCAGTGCACGTGTCGGTAGTTGAAAACAGATTTCTTACGTAACGGTTTCCCACACGCTGTAAATCCTCTTTCGTCACCTTGCCAACTTGGCACACTAATAATTGATTATAGCCTACCGGTACTCCCTTGAAGTTGGCCAGCATTGATGTGTTGACCACCTTTTCGATGCTGTTTTCCCGTGCAATTATTTCAAAAATTAGCGAACTTCTCGCCGATTCCAATAGCGTGGCATCCCACTCTGCTGCTTCATTAACTTGTTTTTCCTGTAAATTTTACACAAAAACTTTAATGAATTGTCTGCTCATTCTCTTCCAAAATTCTTACCATAATGGATACTGCTTCTTGATAAGCAGCAACTACATTTGACGCACGATACAGTGTAAAGTACAGCATTCCTTCGTTTGGCCGGGGTACTATGTTATACCCGTAAGCGAATCCTTGGCCCCGAATCTGTTTCCACAGCGGGCCTTCCAGTTGTGTCAAATATTGCAGAAACAGTAAAAGTGGTACAAGATCTGGATCGTTAAAATCGGTTATTCCTGGACATGTCCGAAACAGGAACGCACTCTCGACACTGCCCAGCCCAACGATCACGCCGGAGTACGGGTTGAGGGCATCGTAATTCTTTTCCATATGTTCCCAATCATGCACGCTGGTAAACCTGGCAAAATAAATACAAAATGAAGACATGTGCGTGCAAAAAAGAACACAAAAATTCCAAACCTTTTGAAGGATTCGTGCGTCAGGCCCGATTGTACAACCCGCTTCCATGGTGCGATCAAATCAATCCCAAGATCTTTCATTGCATTCCAATCGGCCGCCATATGAATGGCTACATTTTCTGGCAACGTAATGATCGCACGTGCCTCGTTCAAATTGTCAATGACCTTATTTGCTGAATCTGGGTGTTCCAACATCTGTAGCAACGACGTAAGGAACTTCGATTGTTTCAGCAGTGAACTAATGCGCACGTTACTATCCTTGCGATACCGCATAGCTTTAAGAATATCCTTAGCAATTGAGTTTCCTTCCCGTTTTGCTTGGGCTACTTCGTTAATTAGTTTCGTCGCGCACACTTTGATGCGTTCGACAGTAAATTCGGTTTTATGCAACAGCTCCGTAATCAACTCAATGCCAGTTGTATATTTTTCCCGCACAACTTGCATGTAGAGCATAGCCGTACTGCAGTATGCACCTACGCTAAAGCGACTCGACGAGCTGAACCCTAAATCGGTCATCGTTTCGACCGTGTTGGATTCGAGAGTTGACACAACCTCCTCGTACGGAATCAAGGTATCGCCACGGCGGATAGGCGATTCAGTCAATAACTCCAGCAGTAGAACGAGGTATGATCGCAATTGCACACTTAACGATTCTGTGTTCATCGTAACTTTAAGCTGAAAGAAGTACCGGGTACGTCAATTTTTTTAAGCCTACACTCAGCTTCATCTGCTTTCTTCTACTTACGTAACAAAAATTCGTATGTAAATCATACGCTTCGGCATAAACTGGCAAATCGTTAATCTTAAATCCGGGGGGATTTTTCACTCCACTGGATGAATAAACTTCTACCGGATAGAATTTGATACCTTCCGTAGATGGCACAGGTATGGAAGTTATCATCTCATCCGGTGGAGCTATTTCGTTGGTTGCCATCGCATTGGATAACATGTGCTCCTTCTCTTTTAGCCCATTTTCCCCAAGTGCTTTGCGTTGCTTTTCCAACCGTTCCTGCTCAACAGTGGCCGTACGTATGTTCTCTTTGATGCTGGGAACTGCTCGCACTATCACATGTTTGTTCTAGAAAAAAAAAAACAAGAAAGAATTAGCATTATGTGGTAACATGGTTGTGCTAAGCATTGCGATGTAGTTTCCCATGGTAAGCTGCTTACATTTATAATATAATCTTTTAACAACGTTAACCAGAAGCTGTCTTCTTTCGCTTTCAACGTCTGCAAACACCGATTTACATTCAACCGGCTATCAAACTGTGATGGATAGAGAAACATATTAAACATGTAGAAAGAGTAACGTAACAGTGTAAACGTTTTAAATACTTGCATCATTGTCATCCGACCCATAAAGCACATCACCGATGACATGAAAAGCGATATCGTCGTGAGGATTTGATTCTAAGCTACTAAGCGCTTCCAGCCTGTTCCGCTCGATAACGTTCCTCATCCGTTGCATGTCCAGCTTTTCCTTACCATCCGCGATTGTTGCCAACAGTTTAGAAAGTTTTGTAAATATGTGATCCTCCTTACCCCGTGGAACATTTTCGAACGAAATGTATAGCAATGAGACCGAGTTCTCCACTATATTGTACGCTACACGGCTTGCGTATGGATCATCAATTTCGACAAACTCTCGCTGGACTGGACTGGCAGAAGTGTCCGTCAGGTAGCGCAACAGCACCGCACATGCCGTGAGCGTATCGTACTCCGTCGTCGCCTTCGGACCTCTCCAAGCTACGTTAAATAGTCCACAGTCTTCCTCGTCGGCCGGGTACCCTATTTTAATGTTTGTCGAATCCTTCAACGGTTCGACCGGCGTTTGCCACGGGCGCTCAAACGGTGGTAGCGCACCTTTGGACACAATTTTCTCCTCGATTGGTTCGAGCGCTTTGAAGATATCCACCGGATTGATTTGTCCAGTAATGATGACGTGCAGATTATCTGGACGATAAAATGCGGCATGATATGCGCGCACCTTTTCGTTGCTGGTGCTCGTACGAAGATTGCTCAAGATTCCACCCGTTTCGGCGCTGTAGCCACAGTCCGGATATACCGCTCGCAGCATTTCCAAATTTACTTTCGATTCACCCGTATTTTCACGTCCTTGCATTTCACAGTATACTACACCACCATCCTCACCTTGCCCGGTAATATGGTGTACCTCCGTGGTGAAACCGGCATCAGTAAGCGTTGGGTACAGTATGTGATCCAAGTATACCGGTAGCAACGAAAGAAAGCCTTCACTACCAGCCGTAGTCATTGTATAGCACGTGTGGTCCCGATCCGTCCAAGCATTGGTGCCCGATGCCAAACATCGGTTCGCCACCAAATCGAGAATGCCTTTGTACGGATACTTTTCGGAACCGAGGAAAATAAGATGCTCCAACGTATGCGGTAAGCCGTCGTCATCGTGCGCTTCGGTTGCAAGGGTAAAGTAGCCATTTACCACCGGACCCTCAACCTCACCAACAATCACGGTTAATCCAGTGCGCTCCGAGCGGTACTTGTGGACCGGAATAACTTCGTTTGCCTTTACCGTGATTAGATGTTTGAAACCCATTACCGTTGCTTATAGAGCACAATTGGTTTGAATAACTCTGAAAAAACACTCAAAAACACTGAAGCGGATTTTATGTAGCAGCAGTTTACAACCAACCAACGTCGAATGATGCGGAAAACGCCGATAGAATGATAAAAAAAATATATGATGCAGACATGACGTGACAAAAAATACATGCGTAAATGTCAAAACGCACATTGGCGAACATTTTCGCACGGAAAGCGAAGAGAATGTGGGCATAAATTATTGTTTTCTTTCGATTTTGCTTGTGTACGTTTATCAAATTGAAGAAATAGTTTAATTTAACGTACACATATTTCTTCTGGAAGCAGTGAATGCAACAAAGAATACACTTAAAGTCTACATGAGTACCTCTCCATTCGAGAAAAAACACATCTTTATTAAATACTAAATGCAACTGCTTTTTCGTTAATGGTGCCAGAGCCGGCCTACTGTTCCATTAAAACTGATGCTGTAAATAAAAAAAACAAACCAACGGTAGTACAGTTGTCTATTGGCCGTAAATCGAATGTTCTACCGGAACACGTTTTTTACCTATCCGTATGGCAACGCACAGTGTCACAAAGGCGAACAAATTTTGCTGCACAGCTTGTCGCACTTTTCGCTTCTCCTCGGCCGCATCCGTTGGTGGAAGTCCTTGCATGCGAAACATCTTGACACTAAAATAGGTACAATTGTGTTGTGCTGAACACGTAACAATAGATTCACAATGTTTTTCAGCTGATGAAGAGCAGTTGCTTCTTAGAGTTTTCTTCGTTTTTCCCGGTCATCATTAAACGCAAGGTACATAGGTGAAAGATGTGCTTTTTGGCAATTTTCACTGCTATCCGTATTTGCGCACATTTGTATGCCTTTGGCAATTATTTTTATTGTAGATTCCATTATGTGAATATTTTTAAACTCGTGTAGTGAACGAATTAATGGAATTCGCCCTCATGAATGTCATTCTTGCGTGCCTACAGTGTAATCGTTGTGCCATTAATGCGATTGGAGTACGTGAGTTCAAACACATCGCAGCTGTATGTGTGTTTAGTGTATTTATTCGTTTTAAACTCGAGCATATAATAATCGCCGAAAGGTGAATGTTGTTACATTTCCTCGGCAAGTTCCACTAGGTTCTTCTTACGAGCAAATTAAAAGCAAAAAGTGTACAATGATTTTAAAGGTTCTTCGCAGCAGTCCCAGCCGGGTTATCGTACGGCAAATGCACAGTACGGGCGGTTCCGGTAAGAAGACATCTGTGATAAGGTAAGAGTATGACGGCTGATTAATACCACCTATCTCCACGTAAATGTAATTTTCGGGACCATTTCAGAATCATTGGCAGTGCCGTATGCATTGGTGGAACTACGGCCGCCCTAGCATACCATTGGCTGAATCGGAATGAAGTACAAATGGCAGCCGTTGGCTCCAGTCACAAATTTGCCAGCGTTTCTCGGTATATGGCCGAACCGATCACCAGTCGGCAGGTGCTTGATGCGAACAGTACCGATATGAAGAGTCGCATGGAGGAGCTAGTAATGCGGATACAGTACAACTTTTGCCGCTCGCTGGAAGCGGAAGAAAACTTCGGGAAGAAGTTTCTGGTGGATCGCTGGGAACGAAATGAGGGAGGCGGTGGAATTACCTGCGTGCTGCAGGATGGCGATGTGTTTGAAAAAGCCGGTGTAAATATATCGGTGGTTCATGGAAATCTTCCCCAGGGCGCCATTCAGCAAATGCGCTCTCGCGGAAAACAGCTGGCCGAAGGAGAGCTGCCCTTTTTCGCCGTGGGTGTAAGCGCCGTAATACATCCACGCAATCCAATGGTTCCGACGATCCACTTCAACTACCGATACTTCGAGGTAACCGACTCGGCGGGCCAAAAACAGTGGTGGTTTGGCGGTGGTACGGATCTTACACCGTACTATCTAAATGAAAAGGATGCGGAACACTTTCACCGCACGTTGAAGGAAGCGTGTGATCCACATGACCCTGCTTACTACCCTCGGTTTAAGGAATGGTGCGACAAGTATTTCTTTATACCGCATCGTAACGAGAGCCGTGGTGTCGGTGGCATTTTCTTCGATGATTTGGATGGGCCGGATGCCGAGCGAGCGTTCGATTTCGTGTCATCTTGCGCACATTCCGTCGTTCCATCGTACCTACCGTTGGTTCGCCAACACAAAAACGACCCGTACGGCGATCGGCATCGGCAATGGCAACTGTTACGGCGTGGCCGATACGTTGAGTTTAATCTCATATATGATCGCGGCACTAAATTCGGTTTGTACACGCCTGGTGCCAGATATGAAAGCATCCTAATGTCGCTGCCACTGAATGCGGTAAGTTAGTTTGAATATCGAAAAACGCCACAATAATGATACAAATCATAAATTTCATTTCCGATCCGTGTATTACTTTCATTCCAGAAATGGGAGTATATGAATATACCAGTGAAAGGTACGGAAGAAGCCGCTATCATTGAGGTCCTCCAGAAACCCAAAAATTGGATTAAATTATAAAGCTGGCCAAGAACACATGATGAGAACAGGATGGAAAACAAAATTTAAACCCAATGAGGCACACCGAGAAAGAGTGAAATTTATAAACATATGTATGAACCATGTTGAATTTAGGAACAAAATGTTATTTTTTATAATATGTAAATCATGTGTTGTGTGACCGATTTTTATTTCACATTACTAAGACAACATCGTGTGTTATAAGAAAACGACAATAATTGCAATGGAAGGTTTCTCTTCGCAAAGGGTAAAGTATAGAGAATGTACATAATTGTAATAAAACACATGATGAAAGGTATGCTAGGTCAAAACGGATCCGTAACACGATCATAGGACATGTTGATACTTTCCTGCGACTATATGAATCGAATAAAATCGAAATGGATCAGATTGGAGATGAAAATCTCACTGCGTGTACCCATCAGTTTCAATTCAAAGCGTTTGCTGGATTGAATCGAATGGAAAATAGCTTAACTTTTTAGCAACTGGAATATTTTTATCTCACGAACTACAATGAGAAGAATCCGAAATCTTTTGAACGACTACAGAAAGTAATAGAAAGAAATGGATACGAATATAACAGTTACCGCCGATTCACTCATGTAACGCAGGATAAGTGGTGAGTGACAGATGTGTTCCTCCATGTAGTCCCATATCCCATTGCTGCACCATATTAAGCGTATTCGGATACTTGTACAATAAATTAACAACTCCATTTTGCATTTGTTTTTATCTCGTTTTATGGGTAATATATTCACGAATAAATCCAGATAATTGAAATATACGCGCAAGTTCAGAGCGCGTGCGTTGTGTATTTTTGTTTGTATCTTCATATAACAATTTAATTTCAGGTTCCGAAATCATGAATGTTGTATGATTATATTTTATTCTGCTATTTATAAATAAAATACGTTGAAAATCGACACTACGAAACCATTCCAAAACGCTTCGCACACAAACAATGATGCTGTCCCTAACTACGCACGGCATGTTGTCGCTTGTTTACTCGGGTGGTTTATGCACGTTTTACCACACCACTTGCTGCCGAACGAAATGCACAGCAAGCCTTCATTAGTGCATTAGATTTGTTTTAGTGGTTGATTAGACAGTCATTTATAACTTGAAAAGATCAAACAATCTGAACCATTTCTCTAACACACCTGTCGCGTTTAGTTTGTTGCATTATACGCTGCTGCGAGAGGATGGGATGTTTTGTGGAACGTTGGAGCATTTAGGTGCAATTGTTTACGAACGGGCACACTGTTTCACATAATAAATGAATCTACTGTAAAGCAATCGAATTGTTATCTAATTGTTGTTTTAGGATAACGATGGGACAACAGGGTCTGTATCCATCTGTTTATTACTGTGACTTCACCACTATCTAACGTGTGCGCCGCCCGCTCGGTCAATATCGGAATGACCGGAAGGGAGGGGGGTAAAATCAAAAGAAATCAAGTATGAAGATCATATTCATTAAGACATGCTTGCTTCTTGCAGCGATTAGTTACACCACTTGGGGAAAAGGTGTGCATTTTTATTCTCAGTTTTCCCGTGCGCGATAAGAGATATTTTACTACAATTCTAACGATCATAGATCATACATCGAGAGAACAATCGTCTTTCTGCTGTTGAAGTATGGACATCATAACGATCATGAAGCCATGTGAAGAGTTGTGCTGATTTTTTTGTCTATATTACTTCCCAATATCGCTAAGCTTCGCGATGCATTCTTTGATTTCCTTGTGACACTAGTGAAATTCTCTCTTAAAAATCGTTGCAATCCATACTACAATGACACGCAAATCAAAACTAAAATTATATTGTATTTTTTTTCCTTTCCGATCATCAACTTGATTTATCCCAAATAAAAACTGCTTTTATAATCATCTATCAAGTAATTTGTTGTGTTTTTTTTTTGAAGAGATAAATTTGACAATTATTTTTAGCGAAATATTGTGTAGATTTTGTAGTTTCTCTAGCCAAAAGTATTCCCAAAACCAGTCGAAGTGTTAGACCAACGCAGTGATCAACATTTGTTAACAAAAAATAACAATGAGAAGAGTTAATTGTTTGATTATTTAAGTTTTGAAAAGTTTAATGATGGGTTGTGAAATAATAAAAATATTATCAGCGCGGATTTACTACACAATGGGCATTAACTTTCTGCACACGTATGATTCTTGCAAGGGAGTAAATTAGTAAAGGATAAAATAATTATATTAAATTACAGTTCTCTACAATACAATTGTCTATTCAGTGTGTAGTATGAGGGGTGCAACCACATATTGCATTATTTAGCATACTGATAAATCAATATTTTTATCATTCAATCGCATCTTGGGCGGCAAGCAAAAGAGAGCGAATTGATCATAATATGATGCTATAAAACAAACAAAAAATCAGTTGAGTGAAACGGCACGCCACCGCATTCTCTCATCATCGTTAAACAAATCAATATGCCTTTCTCACCGCAATGGAACCGTTCGATTGGATTGTTAAATAGCATAATAGAAAAACCCTTCCATTAAACTTCCCCCTCACATAACTAATATTCATCAATAATTTATCAACACATGTGTCACATTGCGTAAAAGTTTCTAAAACACAAAAGTACATCAATTTATAACGCAGAGCCACAGCAAGAGGCTATATTCTAACCCGTAATTTAAAAGTGAGGGGGTGTGTGATAGTTGTTTTGTAATAATTTTTTCTGTGGGGTGTTTAATCTTCTTCGTCATCATCCTCGTCTTCCGCTTCTTCCAACCATGTCAGCCACTGATTAACCTGAAACAATGCCTTGCCCTTGCCTGGATAAATATCGGTGACGTCTTCTTTGTATCTCAAGAATGCTTCATCTTCAATGACGCTTAATTCGTAAATCTCTTGGAACCATCGTAGCAAAACACCTAAGGAAACGAAGGAAACCAAATTGGATTATCAATTGGGGATGTTGGGACAAGTGCGGTCATACGTACCTTTCGGATAGCCAATGCTGTACCAGAAAACTTGAATTGCATACACAGCAGTCAACTGCAAGTCGTTATTGCCGTTTAGGAAAGCGTTCAACACTGGACAATACTTAGCTAAAATTTCCTTTTCTTTTTCGATGCGCTTCTTATCTTCCTTCAAATTTTCCGATTCCTAAAAAAAGAAGGACAAGAGAGACAGACAAGGAAATTGTTATAAAATTGGCAATAAAAAAAAATCAATCGTTGCTGATCAACGTTCTACGGCACACATACCTGATGAATATATTTAAGCAAAACCGTCATAATAGCCACGATGAAGCCCTGTTCCGCGTAGCACGATGGTTCGACATTCTCCTTAATCCATTTGTAGAACTGTTGAGGATTGGCGTCCGACTGGATCTGCTTCCATAGTTCAGCTTGCACGCGTAACAATGGATACAGGAAGTTCAGGTTGCGATCTTCCAAAATTTCAGCCATACGATCCTTAGTACGATCACATTCCGGCAGGCTGGACATTAAGTTCACTTTGCTCTTATTGAACAGCTCTTGCAGCGGTTGCTTACCCAGCTGCTTGTGTAAATGCTGCAACACGAGCAGAAACAGTGGATAATGCTGCCCGTTCTCAGTGAAGGTTGCAATATCGGACAGATTGCACAGATTGCCAGCGACGGCTCTTGCCAGCAGCGACGCAATAATGGTCGTAATTTTCGGAATGGTTTTCTCCTTCTCGTTCATTCCGTTTACAATCGATTTAAATGATTCTAGTGCAGCACTGTGCGAGAGTTTAGCTTCTTTGTTAAGAATCTGCAAAAATTCAATCGTCTTTACGTGGTACGCATCGTTACGATCCAGCACTTGATTTAAAATTGCAATCATTGCTTCACGCATAAACTTTTCCGGAATCTTAAGATCGCAAAATGCGTTAACTAGTTCATCCATCAGTGAAGATTTTTTCAATACTTGCTTTTCATCCGACAGATCCTTCAATTCGGGATTAGCAGCGACTGGCAAAGCAGAATCTTTTAGTTCTTCTTGTGCTTTCACTTCGTCGGAAGAGTCACCGATCTCCACAGTTGCAAGCTCCGGCGGCTGTTGTTCTTGTTGGTTTTCCAACGTTGTCGTATCATTCTCTTCCTTTTGCGTTTCGGAACCAACGTCCAACTTTTCATCTCCTGGAAGAAGATCGACGGGTCGATTTTCATCTTCCTCTAGTTTCTTTTCCTTCTCCACAAGATCGTCTTGTTCCGCCAACTTCTGCTCGATAAGTTCTGCATTTTCAATAAGAGATGTTTTCACGTCAGCGGTAGTTGTTGTCTCGGTTTCATCCGTTACTGGTGGTGTTGATAAGGTGGGTTCCATTTTTTCTTCTATCTTATCAACAACTTCGACAACCACCTCGGTCACGGTCGCGCAATGGGGTTCCTTTGCGTACTTTTCATCATTCTCCAGTTCGCTAACTTTTTGTTCGTCTTCCTCTATTTGCTGCTTGATGTTTTCCAGCATAACGTCACTGACAAAAGTAGCGATACGCTTCAAATGATCCTCCTTACTCAATCCCTTTTCTTTCTTTTTCTTTTCGGGTTTATCTGTAGAAGCTTGTTTAACGACGCCCTGCTGTTCTTTCGGGATTAATTTGCTGCCGTTTAAAAGCGACATGTTATTTGCGGTGCCGATACTGCCCCCCGTATTCTGAAGTCCTGGATTTAACGGTTCATTGTTGTGCT